>NC_137009.1:29529073-29614073 GCF_032717465.1 Coenobita brevimanus
ATTTCATCTCTCTCTGTTTTTGCTTTCATTTCCTTTCTTATTTTCATGAGCTCGAGTGTCTTTTCGGAATACTTCTTGGCTTTGGTTGTATTAGGTTTTCGTGTTACCTCCGCTGATTCTCTTAGCACTTTTGTTTGTCTCGATCAACTCTTGAAGATCACACTGAGCATTACTAAGAGCCTGAAATCTGTTCGTTATTTCCAACTGAAATGTTGCTTTGTTTTCGTTTACTTCTATTGGGCATATCTTTATATTTTTAATCATCGTTATTTCACTTCTGAAGTTGAATCCGTCTGTGCAACCCACTATTCTCTAATCACTTCCTGTATTTAATTTGTTGATGTCTGTGTCATTTGTGATTCTGTTATTCTTCTATCTATCTATTGCCAGACGCCATAATCCCTTAAGGGGTGGCCATTTGACTGAGTTATTTGTTTTACGGGAAGGGGCACTAACCTTCCACCAACCCACTTGTTGACAAGTAGGGAGCACGTATGCTTTGGTTATATGGTTACCACCCAGCGTTGTAAATGATTTCTTGGCTTACAGGAAACCATTTGGCTTGTCACTCAATGTAAAGCCACCTGTAAAGGAAAGAAAAACAATAAGAAGTGACAGGAAAGATGAGAGAAACAGGAAGAGAGGAGGGCAGGCACAGAAAAAGAATGTTAAAGGTTAAGGAAGAAGTGGGCAGCACTACATCAAGTGAGTGGATGATGGTCGCCACCATCTACCACTACTGTTATTATCTGCTATACTAAAGTCGATTTTATTCTTTGTTTCTCCATTTGGACTTCTCCCTGTTCTTTTGTGAAATACTGTATTGTGTTCATTATTCTTATGTTACACATTTCAGCAAAATTTACCACCATTTCTCTTTCATTCCTTTCTCCAACTCCAAGTTTTCCCATACATGCTATTCCATTTTTTTATTTCCCAACTTCTGCATTGAAGTCTCCCATGAGTATAGTGTATGAGGTCTGCTCTTCTTCCATAATCTAGGAGATGTCATCACAGAATGTGTCTATCTCTTCATCTGAGCTTTTAGAAGTCGGTGCATGAACTTGTATTAGTTTCAAGGTGTATTTTTTGCACAGTCTAATTACCACCAGTGCTGCTTTGTCAGATACACTGCCGAATTTAATAATGTTGTCTGGAAGATTTCTGTTAATTAGAAATCCTTCACCACCAACTCTTTCATTTTGCCTTCCTCTGTAGTAAAATGGGTGGTTGCTGTCTTCGAGCTGAATTACTTCTTTTTTTTTCTGTGGATCCCACTGAAACCTACATAATCCCAACTATTGTTTTCCAGTTCAGTTATTAAGTTATCAAGTTTGTAATCTTCTGCGAGGCTTCTTACATTGCATGTAAAGATCTTCATGGATTTCAGTTTGCTTAATATCCCAGTCTCTAATTTCCCGACACAGTGCCTACTCACTTTCGGTGGCACACTGCCTGTAAGCACAGGAGGCAGTGTGGTTGGACCTTTAGTAGACCAAGATCCAACAGGAACGCCCGTCAAACAATTTGCAATAGAAAATTTTTAGCTGGGAGGATTGTGGCAAACAATCTCACCTCTCTGCCACATACTTTCAGGTGAGATGGTTTTTTTTTTTTTTTTTTTTTTTTTTTGTGCCACGTTATTCAGTATATTCGGTGGAGCTTTATATATCTATAGGCGCTCCCATGGTCCTCACCGACCAAGGCGGTACTTTGTATATCTACAAGGCCTTCCCCTATCCGCCACCAGGGGACGCGCCAGGTAGCAGTGTGATCCTGCCCCTGGACAGAGAGAGAGAGAGAGAGAGAGAGAGCCGCGTTGTTTGTACGTTTGTTTGTACGTTTGTTCATCAGTCAAAGAAACCATCAAAAAAGGAAAAAGTCTGAAACAGGTCCGAAGTGAAATGGCACTAGGAAAGCAACAAATGACATCACTAAAAGACAAAAACGGTGAAGCCATTAAATGCAGAGATAAGATGGTGAAGAGAGTTGAAGAATTTTACAGAGAACTCTATGCACCAAAGACATTAGTACCAATTGCTAACTTTTCAGTTGACACAAGTGAATTACCTGAGGTAACACCAGACGAAGTAAATATTTGTCTTAAAAATATGAAAAGAAGGAAGGCTCCGGGAGAAGATGGAATAGTAACAGATTTACTGTTGGATGCAGGAGTAGAAGTACAAAATAGGCTTGCTCATTAATTTAGTCAATGTATAAAAAAGAAGAAACTTTCCAAAACATGGTGTAATGCAATAGTTGTTTTATTTTACAAAAAACGTGACTCAAAGGATCTTAGTAACTATCGACCCATTAGCTTATTATCAGTCATTTAAAAAATCTTCACTAGAGTCCGTACGAACAGAATAACAACTGATTTGGAGGAAAACCAACCTCGTGAACAGGCAGGATTCCGAAGCGGGTACTCGACTACTGATCATCTACACACAATGAATCAGCTAATTGAGAAAACTACAGAATATAATAAACCACTGTGCTTAGGTTTTGTTCATTTCGAAAAGGCTTTCGACTCGTGTAGCATATAGCAATTATAAATTCATTGCGAGAACAAAGAATGAATGAGAACATTGTAAAACTGCTAGAAAACATATAAAGAGGGAACTTCTACGGTTAAATTACATAAGGGCTTGGAAAATATTAAGATTAAGAAAGGTATGCATCATGGAGATATAATTTCACCAAAATTATTTACAGCATGCCTAGAAATTATTTTCAGAAAGCTAGACTGGGAAAACAAGGGAGTGAACATTGATGGAGAAAAGCTAAACCATTTAATATTTGCAGATGAGATTGTCCTAATCTCAGAAACATCAGAGACACTGCGAGAAATGTTAAATGACCTGAACAGAAAAAGTCTCAAAGTAGGACTAAAGATGAACCGGAGTAAAACTTAAGTAATGTTTAATCCACAAACACCAATGAGCGCCATCAGAATAAACGAAGAAATTCTTGAAGAAGTCGAGGAGTACAGTTACTTTGGGCAAATACTAAATTTAACGAAGGAGCATGATAGCAAAATGAAAAAACGTATTACAATTGGATGGAAAGGTTTCGGTAAATATAGACATTATGAAAAGTAGCTTACCAGGTTGTATGAAACGAAAAGTATACAACGAATGTATATTTCCAACTATGACGTATAGCTGTGAGACCTGGAAGCTGACAAAATCGATGGAAAATCAGGTAATCCGTTCTCAAAGAGCAATGGAAAGGTCAGTGTTAGGAATATCTTTAAGAGACGGGAAAAGATCAACTTGGATAAGAGAGCAGACTAAAGTCAAAGATATTATAGAAGTTATAAAAGAATAGATATGGAGGTGGGCAGGTAATGTAGCATGAATAAGGGATAACCGATGGAACAAAAGGCTGATTGACTGGATGCCAAGAGATTGTAAGCGTAGAAGAAAAAGGCCAGGCAAGGAAGTGGTGAGATGAGACAGAGAAATTTGCAGGGAAACAGTGGCAAAGATTGGCCCAGACAAGGAATTCGTGTAGAAGGTTGGGAGAGGCGTTTGTTCAGCAATGGACTTGTACACGTGTGTAATGTGTGTCTCTCCAACATATAAAGACGCTCGTGTTGTGTCTGGGATAGATTAAAACTGCTCTGTCACTTGCCGAGTTGCGTGGGGCTGTGATATTCCGTAATCCTAATGTGTTGTGACTGAAATATATCCTTCCATAATGGATTTACCTGGTTCGTAAAAAAAAAAAAAAAAAATCAGGTGTCATAGCTTTTATCACGCCGTGGTCGAGTGGTATCAGTGCCTGACTTCTATCTAAGAGGTCCAAGGTTCGATTCATAGTCAGGAGCGTGCAAGTATAATTGTACACACCCGTGTAATGTGTGTCTCTCCAATATATATATATATATATATATATATATATATATATATATATATATATATATATATATATATATATATATATATATCAATCAATCATTTCCTGTGGCACCCTCGGGGATGCATAGGGCCTCGATGAACTCACACCACCACATCCTATCTTGTGCTAACTCCTCAAGATCTCCCCAACACTCATCTCCAGCTTCCCGTCTCATTGTCCTCACCCACGTCTCTTTTGGCCTTCCTCTACCTCTCCTACCAGGTGCCACCCACCCTGGTGTACCTCGTACTATTCCCTGTCTCCTATACTCATGTCCTAGCCACTTCCATCGTGAGAATCTAACATATTCATCGATCGGCTGCACTCCCGTTATTTCTCTAATTCTACTATTTGGTATCCTTTCCCACCACTTAACTCCTAATATTCTTCTAAGTGCTTTATTTTCAAACACCAAGAATTTATTTTCCATAGTCACTGTGCTGTACCAAGACTCGTGTCCATAAATTAAGATACTCCTAACCATTACCTTATAAAGTTTGATTTTTGTATGCACAGAGAAATTGTTATTATTCCAAATATTTTTAAGCATTCCCATTGCCTGATTAGCCTTCTTTAACCTTTCCTCGAATTCAAAGTTCAAAGAACCATCCTTGGCTAAATAAGTACCTAAATATTTAAACCTATCAACTTGCTTTACAACCATACCTCCAATTACACATTCCTGCGCATTTTCCATATTCATATTGATTATTTCAGTTTTTCCACAATTAATAACCAAACCCACCTTGCGACCTTCACTCACCAAACAGTCCAACACTCTCTGCATCTCTTCTGGCCCATCACAAATCAAAACTATATCATCTGCATAATCTAAATCCAAAAGTTTCCTGTTCTCTCCCCAAAGTATACCTGCACCGGTTTCTGTTCCAACACGTTTCATAATGTAATCAATGACCAATATAAATAGTAAAGGCGATAGAACACCACCTTGAATTACTCCGGACTTGACTTCAAACGAATCACTCAGACAACCATCAACCATCACTTTACAAAATGTGTCCTCATGCATGTTCATAATGACCCTCACAAACTCCTCTGGTATTCCATAATGTCTCATGATCTTCCCCATAGACTCTCTCGAAACACTATCAAAAGCCTTTTCAAAATCAACAAAACAAAGACTTAACGGTACTCTCATTTCATTAACTTGCTGCATCAAATGCCTAACTATAAAGATCTGATCATTGCAACCATGTCCCTTTCTAAAACCAGCCTGTTCATCCCTCAGAATACCCTCAACCACCGGCTCCAACCTATTTAACAACACTCTACTGAAAACTTTCAAAGCTATCGGTGACAAAGAGATTCCCCTCCAATTACCACATTCACTCAGGTCTCCTTTCTTCGGAACTTTAACAATTACACCATTCTTCCAAACTGATGGTAGTAACCCCGTCACCCATATCTTATTGAATAGCTTGGTCAAGATCATTATTAATCTATCCCCTCCACTTTAAACATTTCCGGAAATAAACCATCCTCCCCTGGTGCCTTATTATTCTTTAACTGTTTTACTGCTTTCTCCACTTCTGCAAGCCTCAACTCTCCTGTTTCTATATTTAAATCTTCCTGAGCAGACGGTATATCCTCTTCTGGTGGTATTGGTCTATTAAGAACTGTCTCAAAATGCTCTTTCCATCTATTTTTAATATCTCCATCTTTGGTCAATAAATTTCCTTCCCTGTCTCTAATTGGTATTTCCTTGCGTTTACCTGCATTACCACTCAGTTCTCTAATCGATTCATATGCTATTCTTTGACTCTGTCCATCATTTTTGTTTATTAGGATTTCAGTCTCTGCAACCTTTTCATCCACACATCTTCTTTTATCTCTCCTAGCTAACCTTCTTACTTCTGAATTCAAACTCCAGTACGCAGCTCTTGCTAATTCAATCTCTCGTTCATCAACGCATTGCATCTCACTCCTCAATTTAGCCTCACCTCTCTTTTTTATCATATCCCACGTTTCCTCTGATATCCATTTCTTTCTCCTGAATCTATGTCTCCTTCCAATCGTACATTCAGCAGTCTCATGCAAAACTTTGTTCACATCCTCCCACATCTCATCTACACTTCTCTCCCCCTCTTCCAACGTTTCCAGCACCAAAAACCTATTTCTGCATTCTAATCTGAATTCCTCCTTTTCTTCTCCTTCTCTTCTAAGCTTAACAATATCGTATCTACCAACACCAGATTTTTCCTTCTTCTGATTTTTAAGTTTAAACCTTATTTTTGCAATGCTGAGTTGATGGTCACTACCAATATCCGCTCCCCGTTTAACATGAACATCTAGCAGAGAACTTCTATGCCTCCTACTGATAGCGATGTGATCAATCTGATTTTTATATTTTCCACACGGCGACACCCAAGTTGTCTTGTGTATATTGCAATGCTGAAAGAGTGTGCCCCCGATGACTAAGTCATTTGCTAGACAGAAGCTTCCAAACCTCACTCCGTTTTCACTCATCCTACTACCAACTCCCATCTTACCCATACATGCCTCAAATCCCTCATTTGAACAGCCCATTACTGCATTAAAGTCTCC
The DNA here is from genome assembly GCF_032717465.1 of Coenobita brevimanus. Taxonomy (NCBI): domain Eukaryota; kingdom Metazoa; phylum Arthropoda; class Malacostraca; order Decapoda; family Coenobitidae; genus Coenobita; species Coenobita brevimanus. The sequence continues at coordinate 29,535,542 of NC_137009.1, forward strand.
AACGCATATCAAAACATCATGTCTAGGTACCCTTCCTACTCCTTCTTGCAACTTTTCATAAAATGTGTCTTTCCTTTCATCGAGTGCATCATTAGTAGGTGCATAACACACAAACAGACTGATGTTGCCATGATTTGATTTAAACCGTGTGTATAGCAATCGCTCATCTATAGGATCCCACTCACATAAAGCCTTATTTGCTTTACAACCCAGCAACAATCCTACTCCCTGATAATGCATTCCGTCCTGTCGGCCAGATATCAATAAACGTATACCATCCTCCAAATCCAACTTATCAACTCCAGTTAATCTAGTTTCTGTCAGAGCACAAATATCAAGTCCGTAATTTTGAAAAACCTTCACTAACTCATCGATTTTACCGTCATGATTTAGCGTTCTCACATTCCAGTTACCAATTTTAATTGTATTTTTTGCATTGACAAAGGAATTAGATTGTAACTGAGGCAACCGTGAGATTCTTAGCACCCCCTGCCCATTTAAGGGCTGCACGGGACTGGGGGCCATTATTGTTCTTTCAGAGTCCATCAAGGTTTCTTTGGTGTAGGATAGATTCAAGAGGACTAGTGAAGCATAACATCCTGAAGAGACAGTGTCGTTAATCGCTATATTAATTATTATTATTATTATTATTATAGTGTCAGATGGTGGCGACCATCATTCACTCACTTGATGTTGTGCTGCCTACTTCTTCCTTAGCCTTTATCATAAATTTTCTGTGCCTGCCCTCCCCTCTTCCTATTTCTCCCAACTTTCTTGTCACTTCTTATTGCTTTTCTTTCCTTTACAGGTGGCATTACATTAAGTGACAGGCCAAATGGTTTCCTGTAAGCCAAGAAACCATTTACAACGCTGGGTGGTAACCATATAACCAAACCATACTTGCTCCTTACGTGTCAGCAAGTGGGTTGGTGGAGAGTTAGTGCCCCTTCCCGTTAAACAAATAACTCAAAGTCAAATGGCCACCCCTTATGGGATTATGGCGTCTGGCAATAGATAGATATATAGATAGATTATTATTATTATTATTATTATTATTATTATTATTATTATTAGTGTAGCAGCAGCAGGGCTGTATGTACAGTGCTATGATATACGAATAACAGTCAACCTTCTCCACCATTATTATGGCACTGTTTGCACCACTGACTTAGTAACACCCATATCTTTTATATTTAATGGCATGAACTGTTTGCTTGCGTGACTTCACTGCTATGGCGGGCGCATAGCACCAGTCTAGCAGCAAACTCTCATCCCCTTTCTATCCAACTATCTAATGCAAAAGTTAACCGTTATTTCCAGTCCTTCACGTGTGCAACAGGTCAATTATAGAAATGTCTTTGTCTGTATTTCTTATGCCTATGACCTTGTCACAGGGTTTTTGGGAATATACAATATTAAAGAATAATATTCAATAATACTTGAGAACAGGGACAAAGAACTGACTTGTGAGAATCAAACAATGATTGATACTTTATGCCGGCTTACTTCGCCGATTCTCTAAGGACGAGAATTTATTTACTTTCTCAGCAGTACACAGCAAAGACGAATTACTCACAAATGCTGTTTGTTAGTACTGCTAGCCTCACGAGAAAGTGACTCCACTCCTGACAATCAATAACTAATGCTATTAATGATAAACAGGTTCTTGCTGGTGCATTAACTCCTGGTTGCACAACGGATTTTAAGCTTAATACAAAAGGACTGGCCTAAGTACCAGTTGTGAATAATGCAAAGCGTTTATGCAAACTAGGAGCTATATGTAAAATAAGCTTAATGTGGAGAAATAAAACACGAGTTTACATTACATTAAGATCAAGAAAAAGAACTGTTAATTTATTGATTGCAATGAAACAAATTTACATGTTTCAAAACGAATTCAAAATAACAAAGAGAATACACTCACTCGCTCACTCACAAGCTAAACTAAACTCTTAAGCCTAGGATAAACGAAAAGAAAATACTGGTCAGAGAGTGGGCTAAGAGGAATGGACTGGGCGTCGTTGCTGAGGAAGGACACTGCCACACACACTGAACCTCTTGCCGATTCACTCTGGGTGGAGATTCAGGAACTCGCTTTCGAAGGAACCTAGTCTCATGGCGCTCTAATCCTGACTGAATTCAAACAAGTGGGGCGAGGGCTGAGGCTAGCTGCTAACTGGTAACGGCCAGAAGTGAGCGAAACACGCCCATAATAAATCACTCAGTGAAAGCGCTGTTGCTCACAAGGATGATCACTTATGAAACAGTGAAAAATGTTATGAAAACACTTCCGATCGGGTGAATGCGTGGCGGTTGACTGAGTGATACTTATGGGAATTCACTAGAATTCGCGGTTTCCCACCAAAGTTCAATGTCACGAGTTTGTTTAGATGTATGATAGCGCCATCTCGTGACAGACCTCCACTCTTTCAAACGCAGTGTGTCCAGGCATCTCGATATGAAAGAATCCTGATTTTGGCTCTCTGTTGTTTTGCTTTTACTTTTCTTGGAGGAAACACTCTTGCAGGCTTCTAGCCTTGATTCCTTCCTCCTTGCATAAAAGAAATATATATATATATATATATATATATATATATATATATATATATATATATATATATATATATATAAATATATATATATAGAAATCTTCTGCTCATAGCGGTAAATATGTACAGGATAGTCAACACTGATCGCGAGATTCGTTGAGGTGACAAAGGAAGCCAGCATCTGAGGACTCTTTTCCATCATTAGTTCGATTTGCCCCAACCTTGTTACCGATACGGTGAAATCTACATAAAACTGTCTTATCGTATGAGCAGTCAAGTATTTTTTCATTAATCAGCCTCATTGGAAGTACATGTATCAGTACAGCCCATCTTTCACTACATGGGTTTCTTTAAATACTGTTATCGTCAAAGGGCTGTAAGTTGTTGAGTCGATAGAAGGAGGGAAGGGAAGGAGCCAGAGTTCGAAAACTTGACCATCACTTATCCCTGGCCAGGCCTAGGGTTAGTAGTAGAGATAAAAGCCCTCCATCGCATTAACAATATGATGTATGACGGTGTTTAATGAGTGGTTTATGCTTCACTAGCCCTGCACGTTATAGCCTAAAGTTAATTGGAAGAGTCCCGAACACCCGGTACAGGTACATATATGTATGTACGAGTTCATCTGTGTATGGATGGATGCATATATGTATGTATATGTGTGTGAATTCTTAAGTGTACCTATCTGTCTGTTTAGCTATTTAGCCATCTGCGCAGTCTACCTAACTGTGTTATTTAGTTTATTGTTGTACCCAATGATGTAAAAAATTACCAGTATGAAAAACAAGGATTGTTGAATTGAACATTGTACTGTGTGTGTGTGTGTGTGTGTGTGTGTGTGTGTGTGTGTGTGTGTGTGTGTGTGTGTGTGTGTGTGTGTGTGTGTGTGTGTGCGTGCGTGCGCGTGCGTGCGTGTGTGTGTGTGTGTGCGTGTGTGTGTGTGTGTGTGTGTGTGTGTGTGTGTGTGTGTGTGTGTGTGTGTGTGTGTGTGTGTGTGTGTGTGTGTGTGTGTCTTTGGAAAGAAAGAGAGACAGAGAGAGACAGAGAGAGAGAGCAGAAACAGGACAAACTCTTTCAACATGAAGTGTGTCTCACCAAGAAACCGTCAATGGAGGGCAGCAAATAATGGGTGTGGTCAACAAACCGGGTTGAGTCAGCTGCTTTTAAGTTAGGGGGCTGGGGTGTTCGTGGAGACAGGCGTGCACTGTGTTGTAGGAGTAGTGATCTGAGCGTAGCGTGTTAGCAATGTAAAGAAGAGGGCTCGAGGAACAAAGAAGTAGGTTAACTTAGAATTGTGGCGCGGTAGTATTTAAAGTTCAAGCATAGTGAAGGTTTACTTCAGTTTTATCTAACAGTAAGGACATGATAAGCACACTTTGATTTCATATGCATAGTATCTTTCAGTGCAGGTAGTAAAAGAAATATTAAAAATATAAGGTTATATTAGGTTTGGTTACGCTTGGTTAAATCCGGTAGTGTTAGATACGAGATATAAATATAAATTACTGAACACACACGACACTGGGGAAAATATTACGAATTCCATTAATACAAGATGAGCCGGAGGGATCGGAGGCAATGTGGAAAAACTGTGTGTGTGTGTGTGTGTGTGTGTGTGTTACTCGTTATTATCTTACAGGAGATTGATCACAAGTACAACCTTAATGTTTCCCATGAAAGTATATATATATATATATATATATATATATATATATATATATATATATATATATATATATATATATATATCATTTCCTGTGGCACCCCACGGGATGCATAGGGCCTCGATGAACTCTCTCCACCAATATTTGTCTCTTGCCATCTCCTTCAGGTCCCACCAACACTCCTCTCCTGCTTCTTTTTTCATTGTCCTCAACCATGTTTCCCTTGGCCTACCTCGGCCTCTTCTTCCTAGCAGTCCACTCTGGCACATCCTGTATTAAACTACCTTCTTTTCTGTATATGTGCCCAAGCCACTTCCAGCGAGACAGTCTCACATATTCATTAACTGGTTCCACTCTCATAATATCCCTTACTCTTTCATTTGTAACTCTGTCTTGCCACTTTACCCCCAAGAATCCTTCTCAGTATTTTATTCTCAAATCCTAATACTTTCTGATCTGTTGCAATTGTACTGTACCATGACTCATGCCCATAAATTAAAATTGGTCTAACCATGGACTTGTAAATTTTCACTTTAGTATGTAGCGAGAGCATATTATTATTCCAAACAGATTTCAACATTCCAACAGCTCGCCAAGCCTGTCTAATCCTCTCCTCAGTTTCATTGTTTAATGATCCGTTAGATGACACAATCGTTCCCAGATATTTAAAGTTTTCTACATTCTTCGCCACATTATTCCCAATTTCACAAACGATTTGGTTCTCCATGTTCATATTAATAATTTCAGTCTTTCCACAGTTTATTACCAATCCCACTTTTTCTCCTTCCCACACACACTTAAATCTCCTTTTTTTGGTATTTTTATAATCACTCCATTTTTCCACTCTCCTGCAATGCCACCATTATCCCAAGCCACATTAAAAAGTTTCAAAAGCGCATTCATCAACTCATCATTTTCCACCTTAAGCATGTCAGGAAATATTCCATCCTCTCCTAGGGCCTTAAAATTCTTTAACTCCTTTATAGATTTTGCTACCTCTTCCAAGGTTATATCCCCTGTGTCTATCTGCAAATCTCTCTCGGCTGGCAAAATGTCCTCTTCAGCTGGAATTGGTCTATTTAGTACAGATTCAAAGTGCTCTTTCCACCTTCCTTTTATATCCAAATCTTTAGTCATCAAATTACCATTTCTATCTCGTACAGGTATTTCCTTCCTTCTCTTTTCAGTCCCAGTTAACTCCTTTATGGCCTGATACGCTGCTCTTGTGCTCTGATCGTCATTTTTACTTAATTTAATTTCTGTCTCTGTTGCCTTTTCATCATATAGTCTCCTCTTATCACGTTTAACGAGTCTTTTTACTTCAGAATGTAAACTCCAGTACTTTGCTCTAAGTACTTCAACTACCTGGCCATCAACATGTTGTTCTTCACTTCTTAACTTAGCCTCTTTCCTTTTCTGAATTACATTCCATGTTTCATCTGACATCCACTTTTTCCTTCTCGCTTTTCCCATTTTCTTAATAGTAACCTTAGCACTCTCATGCAAAACCTCTTTTACCTCTCTCCACATTTGATTAATATCATTGTCTTCAGATTCCATCAAAGTCTGCAGGACTAGAAACCTGTTCCTACATTCCCACCGAAACTTTTCCCTCGTGCTCTCATCACTTCTCAGCTCATCAAAATCATAATTATTACCTCCTGTACAATTACCATTAACGTTTCTCTTAAGTTTTATTTTAATCTTTGACACAACAAGTTGATGATCACTACCTATATCTGCCCCCCTCCTTACGCAAACTTCTTGCAGATAACTCCTATGCCTTCTGCTAATTGCAATGTGGTCAATCTGGTTACAATATTTACCACATGGTGAAATCCAAGTAGTACTATGTATTTTTCTATGCTCAAAGATAGTTCCACCAATTATAAGGTCATTTGCCAAACAAAAGCTTCCAAATCGCACCCCATTTTCGTTCCATATACCAACACCCTCCTTACCCATACAATCTTCAAAGCCATCCCTACTACTGCCAACAATCGCATTAAAATCACCAATGCAAACTAACACATCATGTCTTGCCCCTCTGTTCACTACATTCTGCAGCTTCCCATAAAAGTCATCCTTCATTTCATCAGCAGCCTCATTTGTCGGAGAGTACCCTACAACCATACTTATATTACCATGGTCAGATTTTAAACGAGCATAAAGCAAGTGCTCAATAATTGGTTCAAACTCACATACTGCCTTATAAGCATCTCTACTCCTTGGTAATGATTTCCATCACTCCTACCAGAACCCAACATAGTAATACCATCTTCCAAATTCATTTTATCAACTCCAAGCAACCTTGTTTTTGTAAGAGCACAATTATCCATCTTGTATACCTTGAACACTGAGACAAGTTCTTCCATTTTACCAGCCTGATTGAGAGTTCGAACATTCCAGTTTCCTATTCTTAAGGTTCTTGTTGGATGTATAAACTTATCTTTACACCAATATATATATATATATATATATATATATATATATATATATATATATATATATATACAGTATATACTGTGCATTATCATCAGTCTGCAACTCCACCTTTTTTTTTTTTCGTTTTGAGGTTATTTTAATTTGAGTCAAGTCTGGTAGTCTCTTCACATACCGGTATGTCTTATTTGGCAATTTCCGTTTAATTATCGACTTCTCAAAGTATAGTTCCCAAGAAATCAGACTTTCATTAACGTCAGTACTCACCATCAAAGTATCCCTGGCTTCTGTGAGTTAGTTACCCTCGCCAACGAAGTTGGAGATTATGTATGCTTCGTGTCTGTCTGCTTGTCTGTTGGTACAAAAGATATATAAAAAAGTCATTACTGAATTAAATTGAAATTTGATGGAAAGGTGAGCAGTGGGTCATGGAAGAATTAAATTACATTTCGAGGCGGATCTGGATCCAGATACAGAAATTCATATATTTGAATTTGCTGCCAGAGGTATGCTCTTTCAGAAATTGTGTAGCGGGGCAGAATAAAATTTTGGAATTAACTGATTATTAGAGGCTGCAAAATATATTCGTCTGGTAGGAAAGAGGAATTGCAGAAAGAAACATGAACTTTCTGACGTTGACAGAGGCATGTGCTCGTTGAGTGCTTTCTAGTTTGTTGTGGGGTACTATTTAGGGTGATTCTTTTTTTACTGTTTTTTTTTTTTTTTTTAATATGCAGTTGACATCATTAGAAAACGCAAAAATGAGGAAAAAACTTTTAATAAATAGTAGTGATGAAATGAGAGTTTATACAGTGTGTATACACACACACACACACACACACACACACACACACACACACACACACACACACACACATATATATATATATATGTGTGTGTGTGTGTGTGTGTGTGTGTGTGTGTGTGTGTGTGCTGACACAGTGTAGTAACAGTCCATGTATTCTGCAGAAATTAGGTCATAAGAGTATACTGTACTTCTCCCATTAACTCCTCCTTCCACTTTCCTTCCTCTTTCTTCTGCAGTCGTCTCCTTCCCCGTTCGTTTCTCTTTGTCCTTCCTTTCTAATTCACTTTCCTTTCCTCTTCCACTGTCCTTCCCTCTCCTTTCCCCTTCCTCTTCCCTTTTTCCTTTTTCTTCCCGTCTCCTTTCTTTTCCCCTCTTCCTTGCTCTTCCATTCGCACTCCCTTCCCATTTTCCTTCCCCTTCCCATTCACTTTCTTTTTTCCCTTCATCTTCTTTGGCCTCTTCTCCTTTCTCCTCCATTTTGAACTCCGTCCTATTCCTCTCCCCCTTCCCGTTCTTTTTGCATTCCCTTCCACTTTCGTCCTCGCTGTCATGCTTCGAGACCCTGATTGAACATCTACAGCAGTTCGATTTTAACATGGCGATACTAGACCATGCTCGTTTCCACTTTTCGTCTATAATATAATTCTTCATTTTGAATAATCCATCTACTTAAGCTAGGCAGAAGTAGGTCATATTCTTTACTTTCTTTTCTCATCCTTTTGTACAGTACCTATAATCCATCCCCTTTTTCGTAGCAAGACACGGCCACACACTCACTCCCTAATGTACCCTCATTCTCAGACTTTAAAGGCTGGAATGTAAACCTGTAATTAATCTGTAAAATCGAGACAAGAGTAGGTACCATCTCCACCCCTTATCTCCATTCTCATCCACTAATACATACCAAGCCCAAGAAGCACATTAAAAAACAAAATGTATGATGATAATGAGATATATGCAGTGTCGAAAATTATAGTAAGGAAGTCGAGGCAGTAAAAGCAAATACTATTATCATCACTAAATATTTCAAATTTGTTAAATAACATACTTTTAACCATTCTATGACCATGTAATAGTGAAACTATAATCATAACAAGTTACTTTTTTGGACGCAACTTATGCTTGTATAATAATTACATCATTATGGCGCTTACTAGAATTATTTAAATGGTGTGGATGGGGTTACATGCACTTTTAATGCTTTGACGTTGTTCCTAAGATTTTTGTCACTGTGCCCATCCCTACATATTCATACATTATAATTTCATACTGCTTTTACTTATTTCTAAAAGCCTGTACTGGGATGTTAGATTTTTTTTTTTTTTTCATTTTAATAAGAGTTAGAGGAGTGCTGTGGTACTGATGTAATTAATGAATGATCTGGCTAACCCCTTTCTTTGAGACAAGTCCCTCCAGAGCTAAATACATTAGTCTGGAAGTAATAACAAGGACAATAAGAACACTCAACAGCCGGGCCTTACAATCAGATTAAAATCGACCTTTTGACCTCTCCCTGTGACCTTGAACATTTACGGATCGTTCTGAAACTTGACATGCATTATACTAGCGTGACCCTCAGTCCCTCTGCTAGGTTTTCTACAAATTGGATCAAATCTGTTTCTGTTGACCTGTTCCAGATCGAACAGAAACTGATTTAATAGAGCCGAAACAATGACTGTTTTTTGAGCCTTACATATGACTGATTGTTCTCAGATCTCTGTAACTTCACCTTTTTCTTTATCCTCAGTTCATTTCCCCAAGTTCTTCCTAAATCAGATCAAAACCATAAACGAAGTCGAGGGCTTTACCTACTGTTTTAGTGTTTTAGGGTTATATTTTAACTACTTTGGAGGTTGTTTTGTGTACGTAATAGCCCGAGGATTAAGCCTATATGCTTATAAGATTATGTTTATTGTAGCCATCCGTAAATAGCCCCTATGAACCCACTGATGATCCATGTAGTTTAGAATCGTGAAATTAGAGGAGAAAAAGGAAGAGGAGTGCTGGAGGAAGTAGGGGAAGCGTGTGAAAATAAAGTAATCTGGAAGCGGTTATGTCATGGCTATCTGATGTTTGAAGAAAGGATCAAGGAGTCCGAAATGCTGATGATGATACCGATCAGTACACTTTTTTCAGACCGTTTCTCAACCCTCTTTCTCTTGCTTTGGGGTCCAGAATTTATACGACTAGTCCATCTGTTTTAATATGTCCCCACCCCAATCCCTGTCTTTCTCATCTTTCACTACCTGTAATCTATATTAACGCCTTCACTACGATGGTGTGTTTTTGTTACAGTCTTGTCATATGCATACAATGATATGTTCAGATTTTTTAGTGAGGTGGTTATAAATCACCTTCGTTAACTTCTCCAATATGAGAGGTTTGTCTTAAGTTAATTAAAACACTTGGAGGTAGAAGGCATACAGAGAAACTAGTGGGGCATCGTAGTGAAGGGACTAGCATGGCGAAAATGGACGACACCCCTCCCTTCTTACACTCATTCGCATCCTTCAGAACCTATCTATCTATCTATCTATATACCTAGGCTGCTTCCCCCAAGGAAAGGGAGGTAGCCGAGACAGGACGACTCACTCTCCATTTACTCATCCATTCAAACACATTCATTCGCATCTTAGCCCCAAAGGGGAGAACGGACAGATCCTCACCGCATCACACCGCACAAGGGTCAACTGCGCAATGCAAGCAGTGACATCCACAGCAGGGCCCGACAGCAGAACTGGTTTACCCCTGCCACATCATAACAGACCCATCCCCTTACCCGCACCTGACCTATACTCCATCTAATTTAATAGGTAAAACTGGGCGAGTTTTCCCTCCACCTCCTTTTCCATTTTTATTCCTACAATGGATACGAGTGTATCTCACCTTGACAAATCCAGGACACATCGCAATTAGATTTGCTTGTATTCTCATCCTTCAGTACCTGTAATTCGTCTAATTTAACAAATTGATAGCCACATCCTCATTCCCTTTCACTACAATTCTCATCTTACATTAGTTTTGGGTACTGGAGAGGGACGCCTTCTCGCAACGGCACTGATATAACCGTCTGGTAAATTACCAATATGCTGGGAATCGAACCAAGGACTCTCAGATGAGAGCCAGGCAGCTGGCTCTCATCTGAGAGTCCCTGGTTCGATTCCCAGCATATTGGTAATTTACCAGATGATTTTTCCTGTGTACAGTACAGGTTTCTCCCTTCACACTGATATAACCGGTTGGCTCTGCTCCTGGTTATATAAACGTCCCTCAACTACACCCCTATCCCCTGAAAGAGGATGATGGACCTATGGGGGAGGGCAACTGCGGTCTGTAGTCCACTGGGTTCACACTGATATGGGCTTGGGGTTGCAACTACCGCTATTGCGACTACTTCTTATAAGCCACCTATTTCAACTTGGTGGAACTAGCTCATTACCCCCCCCTCCTCCCATGCCCTATCGCTGACATTCTTAGCTTTTAACCCGAGGCGTCCCGACGACGTATGGATATGTCACCACGTTCTGTCATGGTGACACCCGAAGATGTATCCATATGTTTTGCAATTGCGAGGTCCGTCATTTGTACATTTTTCAAGTTTCACGGGTGATTTTTAGTAGACATATGTGGGAGACCTTCCTCTATCCAACGCCAGGCAGGGATAATGCCTGGCCTGACCTCCACTCCCCCTCCCCCGCACACCATTTTTTTCGGCAACTCACCTGTTAGCAGTGACCTGGCCAGCAAAGACATGTTGCACCACGGTCTCTTCAATGACGAAATTCAAGGCGAAAGTGATTCCTGAGGTGGAGGACAAAGGAAGAAACAAGCCAGAGGAAGAAACAAACAGAAGTGATGAGGCAGTAACATTGTAAAAGAAGGTGCCAGATGTTGATGTTTTTAATGAGTGAACAACACTTATTTTGCCTATATTATTGTCTGAAAACCAATATACTCTTGTACTACATATAAATTCGTACCAAATAAATAAATATCTAACCAGTTATTAATGGTCTGAAATAGATACCCCTCCCATAGAAAAAGTTTTCTCTCGGGCATGGCCTGAGAGAGCACGGTAACAAGGTAAAGGTACTCTTACTTTTACCATATTTCTAAACTCAACTGAACACTTCCTCTCTGAATTATCGATGTTTTTCATAAAAAGCGGAGGTTTTAGCAAAAAAAAAAAAAAATTCGAAAATCTGCCGGGATTGGGGGTGGGGGTCATTGGTGAAAAATCTCCCGGGACTCTGCAGGTTAATACCTACAATCCATCACCTTTAACTGTCCAAAATTACAGGTCAAACGCCTTTCGCCTTCTGTTTTCATTCTCATCTCCTTTCTGTTTTCTTTCTCAACCTTCAACATCAATACTCCCGCTATTTAAATCTGGTGAACCTAGGCTTCCCACTCCCCCTCTCTGCAATCTTCATACTTTTGGACTCAGAATGTATAACAATTATCCTCCTATTTTTCTTGCTCTTAGTTAGAACGCTCGTCAGAGTGACGGCCTTCCATATGTACATTCCGGAGAATTAAATGAAAGTTTTTTGATATGATACCATCAGGGGAAATAGGCTACACATCTACCCTTAAATACATTGTAAAATGCTAGCCTGGCCTCGGGCCCCTACATCTCGAATGGAGTCATATGGGATTGACAAGGAATTTATTGGTACTGTAGTATAGTCAACTAGATGGAGATAGGCTATATTGTACTTTTGCAGCTTATGTCTTGCAGCTCAGTGGCAAAATAGGACAATGCTAAGCAGAATATCCGTCCCATAGCACTTCCTCATGACTAGTATCATATTCTAGTACTAATCATTTGTTCTAGCTCAAAATTCAAGATTAGAATACGACAGTTGGATGCCCAAAGTGAAATGCGTTTAGGTAATTCTCTCCCACTTTTTTTCTTTATTCTCATCGTTAATTTAGTTATTTAACTTCCCCTCGATGAATTCAGCAAATCTTAGGAAATGATTTAAATTATTCACTTCAGTGACGTCACTTCTGTTATTTCACACAGGCAAGGTTATTAGAACTGGAAGAGTCAAACATCACCTTCATTAATTCCTTCAGTAAGGAAAGTTCATCCTAAATTCAATGAAATTCTATGGTGGAAGCGTCAAAAATCATTCAGCCCGACGACGTATTATATATTTTTTCTTATCTACAGATGCTAACGAAATTTGCTTAAACCGAGGAGGTTATCAGACGCATTATATACTTCACTAACAGTTACGGTCTCTAAATTAAAGAAAATCATCTGCTAGTACCGTAGCTTCAATAGCCCTTCAGCCCGTGGACGCTATATTTGATCCACGCTGACTCCAGACGATTTTATTAAGCTTGAAAGAGATTATTACAACTGGATAGGTTAGACAATGGCTTCCTTACCCTCACCATTATTAGATATCCTTTGTACAGTTTTTTGTGGCAGCCTTGGCAGCCCTAGCATGTCATTTGTCATTACCCTACTCATTGTCTTCTTCATTTAAATATTTTATCTATTCGGTTATATGTTACTAATCATTAATGCGAAGCAGGATGGTACTCCAGCAACTCGCCGTATACCCTTGTGTGTATGTGTGTTTTAGCGCTATGGCTTGGCAAGATCCGGTTCTGGAACCGGTTCCATCGGATCCTAATAGATTACCTTGGAACCGAATACCTGGACAGGAACCGGTTCCTCTGAACGGATCTTCAGACTTGGACTTTGAGAATTTTGTTTTGCTTATCAGGCATATGTATACTTTAAGAGTAATAATATAGATATTCTCAAATATTAAACATAGTAAACTGAGTCAGTAAATTATGTACTATAAAACATAACCTGTCATGTTAATAAATATTTCTTTGTTCCTAGACAATATTATAACTTGTCAAAACAAAATGTAAAACTAAATGTCCAGAACAATCAGATATCATTCACTTAAATTCATAAATCTATAGGTTAACATCGGTGTGAGAAGTTGGTAAACACTGAGTGAGTAGTGGCCGATACTCATTTGATATTATGAAGTCCCGGAACCCGGAGTCGGAAGACGGAGGCCCTGGTGACTCTCATGGCGTGTGGATAATTACTTCATGGGGAACCTGTCCCGGAGCCGGTTCTGACGGATCCCTTCTCTTTGGGATCCGGAACCGTGAGTACTCAGTTTATAGGATCTTGCTCAGCTTTAATAAGCGCTTCCTAAGCTATTTGATGGATATGCCTGAAACTTTCCAGGTGACTTCGTCTTCAAAGGCCACCCACTGCATACAATTTTGAATCCATGATTTTTAGATGCGTAAGCCACCCTCAACAAATTCAAAATTCTCAGAAACAGTGAAAGGAGGACAGATATGGCTTTGATATCTTTCATGTCGTACAGCCAGGGAAAGTTCCGCATTACCCACCTCGCGAAGCACTGGTGTGAGACGGTTGAATGTGAAGCGGCAGCCAGACCTCATGTGTCTGGTAACTGTGAGTGTGAAGGAGGGGGAGGCGGGGGACTGGGGACAGAGGAGAGTTTGGTGATAGGCTGGAAATCACGTGTAAGACTAAAGTGTATGACTAGGACGGTGTGTTTGAGTTAATTTAGTAAGGATATATGATAATTATGATGCTAACATTTTATTTTAAAAAATTACGTCGATGTCTGTAGAGTTAATTGTGTTGTCAGGACTGTCATAGAAATTTGCTGGATTCGGGCAGAGGTTTGAATGCTTTCAATCCCTGTCGACTTTAACATGAGACATTTCCTCAGGAGATATCGTAACGATATAACATGTATTCATATTTTGTGTTGCCTCCAAAACAAAGGCACACTCTCTCTCTCTCTCTCTCTCTCTCTCGTATAAATTTGTTTACTTATTTATCCTCTGTCATCCCACTATAAACATCCGCCTGCAAATATTTCTAGTGATATTCGGGTAATTATTCATCTAGGGTAGTGTATAATAATAATAATAATAATAATAATAATAATAAACAATCTATATGAACGATGAACAGACTTTTCGTTTTCTTTTAGTCAAAATGACGTGGGAAGTCCTAATTATATCAGTCTTTGTACCTATTATTCCTATCGAACATTACAAAACGAAGGCAAAGAAGCACACCTTTGACAGTAAACATGTATTATATATATGCAGTTATGTAGACAGACACTGAGGACAGTGTAATACCATACAAACAACATACTGCTTTTGCACTTTAAGAGTACGTTGGACGCATTATCATTGGCTATTGATACTGTGACGTTAGCAACTCTCCAAACCCTCTCACCCCCGGCCACTCTCCCTCCTGCTCACAGTTACCAGAGAAGTGGGGTCTGGCTGCTGATTCTTGAGTGTTCGTTGACCACCAATGCTCCGAACAGTGGGTAATGCGGAACTTTCCTTACCTGTACAATGAACCCTGACACGTAGTGCGACGTTTGGGTTGCTTACACACACCCAATGATTGTTGAGGGTATCAGCCCGCCTCCCAATAGTGAAAATGATCAGAAATATGGGAAAGTCAACACGGATTTCAACGAAACTGCAGGATATGTAATGTAGTTTCCATGTTTTCTCTTAATGCACAGGAAGAAACTGCACATACAGTATACTTAATTGAGCTTAGCTATATATATGACAAAGCTTGTTGTTTTGGTATTATTTTTCTTTGCACTTTTTGTTTCATAGACCTTGATATTATACAAGAAGGTACACTAGGTAACCCAAGTACTTAGGCCAAACATAAATGATCTTGACCTATTTTTTAAGGTCATATACTCATTTTTGGTGCAAAAACTGCATATTTGAAATTGATATATCTCAGAAACTAATTGGGATCAGCTGCTTGGCTGAAAATCCTATGACAAAAAAGTTTGCTGAGAATTTTGGCTGAATATTTTGCCATTTAGCCAAGTGGGAAGTATCAAATTCAAATCTGCTCCGTGTTTTCTTTGTAACACGTTTTAGAGAAAACAAAAGCTGTAAAGCTTCAACTTTACAAAAATATAGCCGTGGTCTCTCTCATTATCTGAAAGGAATATGGTTACAGTTAAGCACACAGATAGCCAGTTATTGAGACGAATGTATGATGTACCCATGGAGAAGTTCCATATTGTGCCAACACAATAAGTAAATATGTAACTAGTAAATTATTTTATTTTTTACTTTATTTAGATATGACCTGCACTTTGCCTCGTCCAGTCAAAGGTGGGAAGAGACGTAATGATGATGATGATGATGATGATGTCTAGAGACGGGTTTAATTAGCGTGGGACCGATTTTGGAACTGGAGGGGTTAAAAATAGATATCATTAATTCCCTGCACGTGAGACATTTTTCATTAAATTTAATGAAATCGTTTAGAGATAGAAAGAGCATTATAAAACATCTGTCCTCGAGCTGGAAAAAGCCTCTCTCTCTCTCTCTCTCTCTCTCTCTCTCTCTCTCTCTCTCTCTCTGAGAAAAGGGAGGGGAGAGAGGAGAAGAAAAAGAGAAGGGGAGGAAAAAGAAAATAAAATGAAGAAACCGCGCCGCAATGCAGCCCTATCCTCCGCTATCAGGTTGTCCTTTCTCTTTCTTACCACTCTCATTTTTTTACCTATTCATCCTGTTCTATCACTTCAACCTCGGTTTGCCTCTCCCTCTCGTCGTAGTGAAGGAGTAGCTTCCCCCGCTGATAAATACTGGGTCGCATCCTAAGTGGCTTGGGAGATTTAGCAACAACTCTTCTTTATATATATGCACATTGCACTTGATTTATTTTCAAATAGCTTACATCCGACTCTGGGTACCAGTTTAACTGCCCGTTCCGTGAGGCTTAAAGTCCTGGTATGAATATTACAGTACACTTTGGTGCAAACACCCCCTGCCCATACTGAATACATGCTAAGAATGCTTGAAACACAACAGGTGTACTGTTGTTAGTACTGGTGTTTCTATGACGTGTCAACAGGTCTTCGGGCTTATACGTTAAGTCGGCTTCAACGGAACTCAGATCTTTAAACTGTTCCCTGTTAAGTCTGTTTCATCGAAATTCAAATCATTAAATTGTTCCCTGTCCAAACCGTTATTCTTCAATCCCGAATCCAATGGGAGAGCAGACTAAGCCCACGCCTCCCTGACACAGACATGTTCATATTAAAGCCATATTAGTAGTGTAGATGCATTTAGGAAAAAAAATGGAAATTGCATACCCAAAAGTGCGACATGTATGCCGTTTTTGGTGAAATCTATGTGTTCACTTTCCCCTATTTCCGATCGTTGACGCCCTCGGATTCATGGGGGATCACGCTGACCAGTTATTGCATTACATCACGGTTGAGTCCATTGTACAACATGTGCTACGACATCAAAACCATATCGGCCCTTCTTTCACTATTTCTAAGAATTTTTAATTTGGTGAGCTGGGGGCTGATCCCACTTTAAAATTCATGGTATGAAAATTGTATACTCGTATATTTAAAATTTTTCGGGAAAAGCAGACGGAATCACCTGGGAACTTTCACTAATATTCATGAAATAGCCTAGAAGGAGTTCACACACACACACACACACACACACACACACACACACACACACACACACACACACACACACACACACACACGCACGCACGCACGCGCGGGGGGGGGGGGCTGAATCTCGTGCAACGGTATAGGTCGAGTTGCCGAAAATAATACCATCTTCCTCCACAAGATTGATAACATACAAGACTACTGTACACTGCTTCATTATACTCTTGTTTGCTGCTAATACAAACATGCTAACACTTCAGAAAAAGATTTAACATACGAGGGAGTGGTAATGTGTAATGTGCAAAAATAAATTGCTAATGAAGAGGCACTACGAAATCGCCCATGGTATCTAGAATAAGGATCATACTCTTACCTCACTTACGAATCGCTTTTGCAGTATTTTTCGTTGGGCTCGATTTTTCCCCCTGCGTATTGCGATTGCACCATTTACAGTTCATATCGCGTCTCTAATCGTTTTTTAGTACTCTGTAGTGATGTACGGGGGATATAAAAAGTCCCTTTGTGTCGGGTGATAACAGGCTTGGGAGTGTGGGGTGTGATAGTATGTGGTTTCGTAGTTTGTCTGGTTGAATAGTTCCTGATTTAGCAGTTGAATAGTTTGTGTGTGTGTGTGTGTGTGTGTGTGTGTGTGTGTGTGTGTGTGTGTGTGTGTGTGTGTGTGTGTGTTGATGTGGTGGTGTGGCAATATATTGAGTGATCTTTTGTGATGTGGCAAGGTATGGTGTATCAGTGTGTGATGTGACAGTGTGAGGTCTGGCAATGTGAGTGTGGCAGTGTGAGGTGTGCCAGTGGATTGTGTGTGGCAGTGAGTGGTGAGGAAGAGTGTGGTGTGGCAGTGAGTAGTGTGGAAGATTTTGATGTAGTAGTGTTGTTGTTGTTTTATGCAAGGAACAAGGAACCAAAGGTTGGAAGCCGGCGAACTGTTTCCTCAAAAAAATAATAATAAATAAATAAATAAATAAAAGAAAAACTAGATGTTAGGGAGCCAAATTCAAGATCTGTTAATTTCGAGACGCCTGGACACACTGGTTTTAAAGGACTGGAGGTTCTAGGCAATAGGAAATACAGACAGAGGAAGACAGTTCCAGAGCTGACCCGTTGCCAACACAAAGAACTGGGAGTAACAGTTAATCCTTGCAGTAGACAGCTGGACAGAAAAGGGATGAGAGCTTGTTGCTAGACGAGTGCTACGCACCCACTGTTGTGGTGCAGGTATGCAAGGAGACAGTTCAAAGGAGGAGCGGCAATTAGAGTAGCGTTAGAAAAGAGATAACTATGCAACGGTGCGGCGAAGAGATATAGGTTGAAGGAAGCCAGTAAGAGGAGAAGAGTTAATGAGACAAAAAGCCTTTTACTCCACCTTGTTGAGAAGAGCTGTATGTGGGAAGCTTCCCTATACATGAGAGATGTACCCTACACAGGGGCGAATAAAACCTGTGTATCAAGTCAACAACTGTGAAAGGCGGGGGGGGGGGGGGGGGAAGGCACGGAGTCGGCTGAGCACATCTAACACTTTGGAAGATTTCATAAGAGAGGTAATAATTATGATCCTTCCAAGATAAATCCCGAGAGAATGAAGACCCAGGTATGGTCAAAGATGATGCAGGATTAAAATGCGTAATGTTAAAAATTAGTGGATATTCCTGCAGAAGATTTTGACTCGTCGTGTAGCAGTGTATGTTGTGGCATTGTGTGGTATGGCATTGTGTTGTGCTGCAGTTTGTGGTGTGGCACTTTGAGTAGTGGCAGTGTGAGGCAACACAGTAAACAGTTTGTCGGAGTATGCAGGGGTTGTGTGTGATGTGCGTGTGTATGATGGTTCAATGTGTAGTGTCGGAGAGTGTGGTGTGACAGTGTGTGGGGTGGAAGAGGGTGGTGTGGCAGTAAATGGTATGGTAGTGTTAATTACTAAAGTGTGATGTGTAGCAGTGTGAAGTGTGATTGTGTGAGGTGTGGCAGTGTGAGGTATAACAGTGTATGGTGTGGCAGTGTGGTGTGGCAGTGAGTGGTGTGTCGATGTGTGGTGTGGCTATGGATGGTTTGGAAGAGTGTGGCTTGGTGGTAAGTGGTGTGGAAGTGTGAAGTACGATATTGTGGTTTGTGGCAGTGCGAGGTGTGGTTGTGTGAGGCGTGGAAATGTGTGGTATGGTAGTGTATGGTTTGACAGTGAGTGTTGTGGAGGCGTGTGCTGTGACGGTAAATGGCATGGTAGTGTTAAATATGGAACTATGAGGTGTAGTAGCAGGGTTGGCAAATAACCCACTTTTTTTTTTTTTTTTAAGCCCAACCCACCTAGGTTTTTTCGTTTTTTTTTTTTACAAAATACCATAAAACCTGGCAAAAGTGGGTTTTTTCAAAGTTTACCTTAAATTTAATTAAAATAAGATTTCCGCTATACATAGTTATGAATAGCCCAATAAAATCTTATTTTTCACACAGTTATTTGAATGAGAAAAACGAACACAATCATGTTTTGACCTGTTTGGCTGTTATCCTTGGACTGCCTGCTACACAGCAAAAAATGCATCAGCATGAGAGACTTGAGAGCACTGCACAACTCAGGAGCTGGCAGATCACTGATCTTTTCCAGTAAAGAATAATGTTATTCTTTCTCAGGAAATATTATTATTTCATGTTGGTAAGTCATTTAGAAGTGTCATTTTTATTTTATCATTGAGACAAAGAATTGTATTCTTATTTGGAAAAAAAAAAAAAAGTTCTTTCGTTATATTGGTTGGGTAACATGACAAGAACCATAATTTAATGTGACACAAAAATATTAACATTTCAAAAGAAAAGGATATTGGTTATAAAAGGTATTAGAAAGATAGACGTATTACGAATAGTTTTGAAAAAAGTCAAAGAACAACATTCATATGCAGAGTATGTTTTACTTATGTTGGTGATGAGAAATGTTATAAGCTTTTTTATTTTTTATCTAAGATTATCTATCGATCTATCTAATGCCAGATGCCCCAGTTCCATACGGGGTGGCCACAAACAAATCGTCTCCACGTCACCCAGTCCCCCGCTCTTTCACTGCCCTGCTCCAGGCTCACACTCCCCTCTTTCATATACCTCTCCACACCATCCTTCCTTCTCATCCTCGACCTCCCCCTCCCTCTCCTCTCCTCCATCTCACTCACATACACTCTCCTTGTCAGTCTCTCACCCTCCATCCTCTCCACATGGCCAAACCACCTCAGTGTGTTCCTCCTAACGCTTCCTATCACATCCACATCCACACCACAACGCTCCTTTATATCCTCATTTGTCAGCCTGTCTCTCCATGTGACTCCACAGGCTCCTCTTAAATAACTCATTTCCACTGCTCTCACTCCAACAACGTCCAAGCTTCACTTCCACACGTTTGAATTGGTATGGTATTACCGTCATGTAGTAACTTTTTCACTTCCATGCTCACTTCCCTGTTTCTTATCACTGCTTTCAATGATCCAGCAACCTTTCTTCCTTGTTGTACCCTTTCAAGCACTTTCTAACAACTTTACCTCATCATCCTTCCCTCCTCTTTTCTACTCTGATGGTTCAGTAGCTATTTCTTCTACTGATAAAGCACATCTCTTCGCACATTTCCACGTTCGACGATTCCGGTGCTGTTCCCCCATCACTTCCCCCCTCTGACTTCCTCATGGCTGACATTAACATTTCTTCAGTTGATGTATTTTCTGCCATCACTGGCCTCAGTACTAACAAGGCATATGGGCCTGATAGGGTCCCTCCTGTTGTTCTCAAGAACTGTGCTTCTGTGCTTACACCCTGCCTAGGCAAACTCTTTCGTCTTTGTCTGTCAACTTGTACCTTTCCTTCTTGCTGGAAGTTTGCTCTAAATCAGCCAGTCCCAAAGAAGGGTGACCACTCGCAACCCTCCAACTATCGTCCAATTGCTTTAACGTCCTGTATTTCAAAAGTTTTCGAGTCAATTCTCAATAGAAAAATTTTAAGGCATCTTTCCTATCACAACCTTCTTTCCGATCGTCAGTACGGGTTTCATCAGGGAGGCTCCACTGGCGATCTTCTCACCTACCTTTCAGACTCCTGGTCATCCTCCTTTCGGGACTTTGGCAAAAGCTTTGCCATTGCACTTGACATCTCAAAGGCTTTCGATCTAGTCTGGTATAAATCTTTAATTTCCAAACTGCCCTCCTACGGTTTCTATCCTTCTATCTGTGCCTTCATCGCTAGTTTCCTTTCTGGTCGTTCTATAGCCGCTGTTGTAGACGGCCATCGTTCTTCTCCTAGATCTATCAACAGTGGTGTTCCTCAGGGCTCTGTCCTATCACCAACTCTCTTCCTTTTATTCATCAGTGATCTTCTAAGCTGCACATCTAACCCTATCCACTCATACGCTGATGACTCCACCCTTCACCTTTCCATTCGGTTCCTGCAATGCCCATCTCAACAGTTACTTCAACAAACAAGAGATGAGGCTATGGCACACCTAATGTCTGACTTGGCTGTTATCTCTGACTGGGTTAAAAATAATATGGTTGTTTTTCATGCATCTAAGACTCAGTTCTTACACCTATCAACCAGACAAAATCTTCCACAGGTATACCCACTAGTGTTTAATAATATTCAGCTTAATCCTGCATCATCCTTGAACATGCTTGGGGTTTCATTTACTCGGGACTTATCTTGGAAAGATCATATTACATCTCTTGTAAAATCTGCTTCCAAGAGATTGGGTGTGCAAAGCCGACTCCACTCTTTCTTTACCCCTGCACAATTGTTCACTCTATACAAGGGTTTTATCCGCCCCTGTGTGGAGTACAACTGTCATGTGTGGGGAGGCTCCCCACATACAGCTCTTCTCAATAGGGTGGAGTCAAAGGCTTTTCGTCTCATTAACTCTCCGCCTCTTACTGACTCCCTTCAACCTCTGTCTCTTCACTGCACTGTTGCATCTTTATCTCTTTTCTATCACTACTTTAATGGTCACTGCTCCTCTGAACTGTCTGCTTGCATTCCTCCACCTCTACGACGGGCACGTAGCACCCGTCTGGCAGCAAACTCTCATCCCTTTTCTGTCCAACTCTCTAATGCAAGAGTTAACTGTTACTCCCAGTCTTTCGTTTATGCAACAGGTCAGCTCTGGAACTGTCTCCCTCTCTCTGTATTTCCTGCTGCCTATGATCTCCAGTCTTTCAAACGCAGTGTGTCCAGGCATCTCAAAATGATCGGATCTTGAATTTGGCTCTCTATTGTATTTTGTTTTTCTCTTGGAGGGAACTGTACTGCGGGCTCATGGCCATTGGTTCCTTCTTCCTCGCAAAAAAAAAAAAAAAACTTCACCCACCAAACTTCCATCCTTACTCATCACACTCCCCAAGCACTTAAACTCACATTTTCCATTTCCTCACCATCCAACCTCATGGTACATTCACTGACTTCCTCTTTCTCAAAGACCATCACTTAACTCTTCCCTACATTCACCTTTAGATTCCGTTTCTTACACACTCTCCCAAACTCATACACCAAGCCTTGCAGCTCCCTTTCATCTTCACTTAACAACAGTACAGGGAGTTTCCAAACACTACCCTCTCTCACTAGGGCCATTTCAACATCCACTGCCCTACCTTGTATCTCTTATATAACCCCATCCATGTACAGATTGAACAACCATGGAGACATGACACATCCCTGTTTCAATCCGACCTTCAAAGAGAAAAATTCACTCAGTTCACCATCCACACGCACTGCAGCCTTCGCACCATCATGGATACTCTTCACAGCATTCAACAACTTCCCATCTACTCCATATATTCTTAATACTTTCCACAATCCTTGTCTATCCACCCTGTCATATGCTTTCTCCAAATCCATGAAGGCCGCATACAACTTCTTTCCCTTCTCTAGAAACTTTTCCACTAAAGATCTAAGAATGAATATCTGATCTACACAACCTCTTCCCTTCCTAAAGCCTCCCTGTTCTTCTCCAACTAATTCCTCTGTTATTTCCCTAACTCTGTCGATAAGCATCCTACCATACACTTTTCCTATTACACTAAGAAGACAAATGCCCCTATGATTACCACACACTTCTTTTTTCCCCTCTTCCTTTGTACAAGGGAATAATTATACCTGGCTTCCAATCCTCCAGGACTCTACCTTCCTCCCTGGCCAATCTGCACATCTTCCACATCCATTCTGCTACTATCTCTCCCTCATACTTCAGCATTTCACCACACACTCCATCAATTCCTGGGGCATTCCCCAATTTGACTTTCTTCTTTGCTTCCACAACTTCTATCCTACTGATTTCTTCCTGTCTTCTCACCTCTCTCCTTCTGCCAGCCATTCACCAACCACTTATACTCGCATTACTTCCATCCTCTATGTTCAACAATTCCTTAAAATGTTTTCTCCATCTGCTCACTGTTTCTCCCTTCTCCACAAGTAATCTACCATTTCTATCTTTCACTCCCCTACTAACTTCACTCCCACCCTGTCTTACTCTTCACCTCTAGCCAGAACATTTTCTTACATTCCATCCACTTTACACTCAGACTCCTTCCAAATTCCTCATCCACTCTCTTCTTACTCTGTTACTAATCTTTTCACCTCTCTCTTCCTTTCTACATATAACTCTCTCTTCCGCCACTCAACTTCTTTCATGCCCCTATTTCTCATCCATTCATTGTATGCTTTTTTCTTTTGTGCCACAGCCTGTCTCACCTCTTCAGTCTACCATGCTGTTCCTTGCACCCCTTCCGTCTTCTCTTCATCCCACACAACACATCACATGCTGCCCATATTTCTTCTGTGAATATCTAGCACACACCTTCCACGTCCCCCATCTGCTCCAATTCATATTTACCCAATCGTTCCTCCATTTCTCTCTTATATTTTGCCTTTTTCTCATCCTCTTGTAACCTTTCCACTCTCCTCGCAACTACTCCTTCCTCCCATCCTTCCCTTCTATTTCTCCATCTTACTCGGATCTCAGTTCTGGCCACCACCAAGTAATGGTCAGAAAGTCCACTGTCCCATCCTCTATAAGCTCTTGCATCCATTACACATCTTTGCATCCTTTTATCCACACACACATAATCAATTATTACCTTCCTTTCATTCAGCTCACCACCCACCCTTCTCATCTCTCGCCATGTATACCTGTGGATCATTTTGTGCCCGAAAAGGGTATTGGCTATCACCAACCCCCTCCCGGCACAAATGTCCACAAATGCACTGCCATTCTCATCTATCTCAGCAGGCACACCCCACTCACCAACTATTCCATCCACCCTCACATTCCCTACTGTACCATTCATATCACCGATCAAAAACACTCTCTCATTTGTCCAGAACTCTTCTCTTACCACATTTGCCCAGAACTCTTCTCTTACCCTGCTTGCACGATCTTGCTTTGGTGCATACACGCACACAATTGCCCACATTTGTATTCCATCTTTCAATCTTACCCACACAGTTCTTGAGCCAACTGATCCATACTGTCTTATGTTCTTCTTCCATCTTTTACTCACAACTCACAACTAAGATTATGCTTCCAATTTATTATAAATACTTGGCAATTTTGTTTTTTTTAACCAGTGAATTAGAATATGATTAATGTAATGTGGGGTGTTTTTAGGTCGACCTCTCGTCCTAAAAACATCCACGACTGAGCATGGTCCTATTTCCGGACCAGAAGTAAAGCACCCACAAAGGAATAGGGCATAAAAACTCGGCAGTACATCTTAACACATCTATTCTCTTAACTCAACACACCTTACAATATAAGAACAAAGAGACACTGGATATGGAATGGACAGGGTGACAGAGTTGGCTTTCGAATACAAGATGTACACAAACACACAAGGATGTCAAGGGCAGAGTATAGTGATATTCATATACACAGATGTTGATAGCCACTAGAGCACGACATAGGTCTTGTAGTTAGGGCATAACTGTCATTTAACCCGCGGCGTCCCGTCGACGTGAATTAACGTCCACACGTTTTGTCACTGCCAATCCTGTCGACGTACATAAACGCAAATCAATTGCAAGGTCCCTAATTTGCACAATTTTCAATTTTCGTGAGTGATTTTTGGTACGTATACACAGGACACCTTCCTCTACAAGATGCCAGGCAGGGACAATGCCTTACCCAGCATGACCTCCTCCCCCCCCTGCATGCCATTGTCTCAGCAATTCACCTGTTATCAGTGACCTGGCCAGTAAAGCCATGTCATGCCATGGTACGAAATTCAGGGCCAGAGTGATTCCCCAATCAATGACAATGTGGAGGACAAACTTTACATAGCATTAGAGGAAGAAACAATCAGAAATGATGATCAGCTAATGTGGCAAAAAAAGGTCAGGTATGGTGATGAGATAGTGAGTGAAACAATGCTTATAATGCCTATATTACTGTTTGAAAACCAATATACTCTCGTACTACATATAAATTCGTACCAAGTAAATAAATAAATACCGTTTATGAGTGGTGTGAAATAGTTACCCTCCCACAGAACTCGTTTTCTTTGGTGCCAGCCTGTTAGAAAACCCAGTCAGGTAAGGAGGTACTGTACCTGGATCGAGTATTTTAAACCTCAGGTGAGCGATTTCTCTATGAATTTTCGATGTTTCTCACCAAAAGCGGAGGTTTGAGCCAACAAAATTTTTTTCCAAAAATGGTCGGGACTGGGGGGAGTCAGTGGTGGAAAAGTGGTCAGGATGGGGCGGGTTAATGTTCTGGACTGGATGCACTATATGTGGATGGAATAAAGGGTCAGGTTGGTTAATATTACTATACACTTGTTATGGCGCGAGTCACGACACACGGAATTGTCACATAGCCACGGCAACACTATTTCACTGGTTTTGTTTCCATTTGAGGCGCCACTGGTATAGACACAAAGTTTCCTTACATCCGGTTGCCTGATTGTCCTTGCTCACTGACCCTTGCTTTCTGCCATGGTGTTCACGTATACTGTTTGTCACTTTATACTATGCCCTCACTGTTTCACTGTCACTTTCACTGCTGTCTCTGTGGTTTAGACTTAGGCACGATGTAGGAGATGTGTTGAAGTCGCCACTATGCCCTTGGTTCCTGGGCTAACAGAGGTGGCGCCCAGGCGTGGGAGGGGGTCCTACTGGAGAGCCATCCTGCAGGAGGCAATGGACCACCCGCAGGGGCGTCGTCGCCCTGGCCTGCTTCGGCAGGGGGGTGCAGGGAGGCCCTCCTCTCTGGGGGCCTCGACCTGGTAGGTGGCCCTTGGGGCTGGGGCCAAACAACTTCAGGAGACGAGCCTGCCGCCTCTTACTCCGGGCGGAGGGCCGTGGGAGAGTGGGGCCCAGGAGGCCCTGCTCTGGGGCCTGCTGACTGGCCCTGGGGGTCCATTTGATGCGGTCGCCTACAGAGCGGGGCACCATCAGGAGTGAACTGTAGCACCTCTTCTGCCGGGCGTCTGTCGGGAGCCGGTGTCATCCAGGGGTCGGCTGCAGGACCAGGACAGGACCTCGCCACCACTCTTGGAATGGCAGCACCTCTGGGGAACCACACCTGGAGGGAGAGAGAGAAGGGCGTCCAACGCAGCCGAGAGGTGGTGAGCCAGGTGCACAAGGGACCTTCTCCTCCAGGAGAACCCTAGGAACTAGGGATGAAGGGTGTACTGTGGCCACTCCTTCCCCCACACGTACGGTGGCCGTTGTGGCGGTTCTGCAGTTCCTAAGGGTAGCAGCTGAAGGGCATACTGTGGCCGCTCCTTCCTCCACACATACAATGGCCATTGTGGCGGTGCTGCTCCCGAAGGAGGAAGAGGCAGATGAGGGGCGTGCTGTGGCCACTCCCTCCCCGGTACGTATGATGACTGTTACTGCGGCTCTGCCTGCCCAACAGGAAGTAACTGAAGGGCGTACGGTGGCCGCTCCTTCCCCGGTATGTACAGTGCCCGTTACCATGGTGTTACTCCCGTAGGAGAAGGAGGAAGTGGATGAGGGGAGTACAGTGGCTGCTCCCTCCCCGACACGTATGGTGGCCATTATCGCAGCTCCACTTCTCCTTCCTTTGCCGGTCGGTGCACGCTCAATAGCTGATGCTCTGAGGCTGTCTCCAGATGTGGCTGTAACTGAAGGGCATACTGTGGCCGCTCCTTCCCCCACACGTACGGTGGCCATTATGGTGGAGCTACAGGGGGAAACAACTGAGGGGCGTACTGTGGTCACTCTTTCCCCCACATGTACGGTGGCCATTGTGGCGGAGCTACAGGTAGAAACAACTGAGGGGCGTACTGTGGCCGCTCCCTACCTGGCCTGTACGGTGGCTGTTACCACGGTGTTGTTTGGGACTGTACCTGGAGCAGTCCCACCCCAAACCTGGTGAGGGCTGCTCCACTCGCAAGGTCATCTCTTCCTGTGTGGTTGTTGTTGGGTCGGTTGAGTGGAAGAGGGACTCAAGGTAAGGGCGCCCCAGCGCCCTTCTCGCTCTGGGTCACTCTCACTCTGACCTGGCCTGCCATGGAGTCCTCCTGGGGTGGTGGTGGGGCTGCAGCTAGGCAGTGGGGTGGGGGGTGGTGGGGTGGTCGCTTCTGCGTCGGCAGAGGTGTGTATTTTACCACCTTCTGTGGTCGAGAAGTCACGTCCCCGTGACTGGAGATCGTATGTGTTGGTGGTGGACGTCTGGTGGGCTGGTTTGATGTGGTGAAGGAGGATGGTCCAGTGGTAGCTTGTGGTGTTTGGTTCCTGGTGGGGGTTGAGGGTGAGCCGGAGCAACGAAGGTTGTGTGGTGTGGCATTGGATACGGAGGAGTTGGTGGGTTCCCCGTAGTCTGACAGCCGGGCGGTTGTAGGGGTGCCATAGTATTCTGTTGATTCTCATCTCTGGAGGTGGTGCTTGGTGCAGAGGCAGAGGCTGTATGCTGGCAAGGGATGAGGTCCTGGGCTTTTTATGAGGGAGGATTTGGTGGGAGGAGCGTTGTCCTTTGGGGAATTGGGAAATGGGAACTTTCTACCTTGCTTGATGGAGGGGGAGCGTGATGAGGGTGGTGTTGGGGGTACGGGTGGTATGTGTTGGGGAATGTGGGGCAGTAGGGGGGGTTAGGGTTGGTGTAGGGGTGTATCTAGATGCTAGGCGGGAGAGGCATCCTGATCTGGTGGTAGTGGTGGTGAGGGTGGGTGTTGATGGTGAAGGTGGGGAGGCATGTGGTGGTTTGGGCATTCTACCGTGGTTAGGGGAGGTTGGGGGTGGTGGTGTGGGGTGTCGTGTGCAGTGCGAATGGTCAGTGGGTAAGGGGTGGCCAAGAATGGATGCGTGGGTGGTGTGGGTGGCAGGTGGAGTGGGTGCACGTGGTGGGTCAGTGGGTGGTGTGGTGCGTGGGGTGGTGCGTGGAGAGGTGTAGGAGGGGTGTGGGGGTGGTTGTGGTGGTGCGGCGGTGTTAGGTGTGGTTTCCGATGGGTGATGGGGTTTGGGGTGGTTGGTGGCCGCCACAGGTTGTGATTGAGAGTGGCTTGGTGGAGACGGTGGGGTGGGCGTAGGAGAGTCATGGAGGGTTGGAGGTGGCGAGGGGTCAGGATCGGAGAGTCGGTGGTGGGTCGAGTGTGGGCATAGGGGGCGGGGGTGTGATGATGGGTGAGGTAGAGGGGGGGGTGAGAAGGAGTAGGCGTATGAATCAGGAAGATGATTCTCGGAAGACGCTGAGGTGGGTGGTGCGTGGCAGGAGGTGTGCGGCGCGCAGTTGAGTGTGGGGTCATTGTTAGTGGGTTGGAAGAGACACACGTGTCTGTTGCGGTATGTGAGTGTCTGTCCCTGGTGATCGATAGTGACCTGGTAGGGATTAGGGACTTTGATGATAGTGAAGGGACCTTCTAATCGAGGGGAAGTTTTGCTGGGGGTTGGCAGACGTGCCACAAAGACAGAATCTTCTGGTTTGTAGGGGTTGGAGGGGATTGTGTCGGGTTGTAGGTCTTGTTGTGATTGGAGGTGGTGGTGACACCTTTTGAGGTGGTGTAGGGGGTCGGTGGTGGAGTGTAGGGTGGGGGTTGGAGGTGTTGACAGAGAGGCAGGAGGAGCAAGGCTTCCCCGAAGACTCGCTCATTGGGGATTATGCCGTCATCTCTGGGGCATGTATTTAGGCCCCACTGCACAATTTTGACATGGGCCGGCCAATCGCCATTGTCCGTTTGCACAAATCTGGTTCTTACCTGGTTTAGGAGGGATCGATGACTTCTTTCACAGACACTATTTCCCTGTGGCCAGTATGGAAAGGAGTGGGAAATATGGTAACCAAAGATTGTTGCAAGTTCCTCCCAGATCTTGCCCATGAATTCTGGGGCATTATCTGAATGTAGGGCTTGGGGACTTCCGAAGTAGGGAAAGACGTGGCGGACTAAGGTGTCGGCGACTGTGACGGCATTGTGGTCTTTAGCGGGGCAGGCGATGATGAATTTTGAATAACATCAACGAAGGTGATGATGTATCTGTATCCCGCTTTAGGTGTGAGAGGGCCAACGACATCAACCGAGAGTAGCTGCCATGGTTTTTGTGCAGACAGTTTCCCCGATGGTCCAGGTGTGCATGAGGTATCCGTGTTTAAGGAACAGGCTCGGCACGCTTGAATGATGTTTTTGGCGATGGTGGAAGGGTTTGGTGTCCAATATATGTCATTGGAGACTTGTAGAAGCTTCTTTGAGCCAAGGTGGATGCCACTGTCGGCGGGAAGGTGTAGCATGGGATTGTGTGCGGTGCCAGGGTTGAGGACGATGTGGCTGTCTGGGTTGAATAGATGATCGCCATGCTGGTGTAGTTTGGAGAAGGTGCGTGGTGGAATCCAGGTGGGGCATTGCTTATTCCACCACATTTG
Organism: Coenobita brevimanus; assembly: GCF_032717465.1. Taxonomy (NCBI): domain Eukaryota; kingdom Metazoa; phylum Arthropoda; class Malacostraca; order Decapoda; family Coenobitidae; genus Coenobita; species Coenobita brevimanus. Next base: position 29,565,346 of record NC_137009.1, read on the forward strand.
AATTAGGTCAGGCTTGGGACGAATAGCGTTGATGGGGAGGCGGGAAAGGGCATCGGCATTGGTGTGTAATTTTCCGGGCCGGTAGGATATTTTGAAATCGAATTCTTCCGAAGTCTCTCTCCATCGAATGAGTTGGGCGTTGGTGGTGTTGGACTGACGTAGCCATTGGAGTAATTGGTGATCTGTAATGATGACCACATGGGTGCTGGAGATGTACGAACGGAAATAGTCCAACGCCCAGATGATTCCAAGGCACTTGCGCTTGGTGGCACAGACGATGATGTGTTTGCGCCCATCCTGCACCTGAGCAAGTACAACCCCTATGGCAATGGGGGAGATGTCAGTGTAAAGACGGAAGGGGAGGTTGTAATTTGGGAAGGCTACAATGGGGGCTGAAATGAGCGTCGATTTGAGGGTGTCAAATGCTGCTTTTCTTGCGTCTGTCCACACAAAAGGTACCCTTGTTTGTTAGGTCGTGTAGTGGTTTAGCTATATCGGCAAAGCTTTAGACGAAACGCCGGTAGTATGAGGTTAGGCCCAGGAAGGCCCGCGTTTTGTGGACGTCCTTAGGTAGAGGGAGGTCGGCTATGGTGCGGAGTTTGTCGGGATCGGGGGATATGCCTTCGGCTCCGATCACGTGTCCTAGGAAGGAGACGGATCTCTCGGCTAAGATGCATTTAGAGGGTTTCAGTTTAAGTCCGGCTTGACGTATACATATGAAGACTTGTTTGAGGCGGTGGAGGTGGTCGGCCCAGGTATAGCTATGACGTCATTGAGACACACCAGGCGGATCTCCCAGGTCAGGCCGCTCAGGACCGACTCCATAAGACGGGAGAATGTAGCTGGGGCATTGCAGAGTCCGAAGGGGAGGACGTTGAACTCATAGTGCTTGCCGTTGCAGGTTGAAAAGGCAGTTTTTTATTTGTCTTCTAGGTGGATGGAGACTTGCCAGTACCCCGATTGTAGGTCGAGGGTGGAAAACCATGATGAGCCGTGTAGTGAGTAGAGGGAATCATCGATTCTGGGTAGGGGCGTGGCGTCCTTGGTGGTAACATCATTGAGTTTGTGGTAATCCACACAGAGCCACATGGTGCCATCCTTTATTCTAACCAGCACGACGGGGGAGGACCACGGGCTTGTGGAGTTAGAAATAACGCCGGCATTGAGCATGTCCTGGACCTGCCGGTCTTCCTCTGCACGCTGTTTAGGATTTTTGCGGCATGAGGGTTGACGGATGGGTGGGCCGTTGGTGTGGATTTTGTAGTTGAGGTAGGTAGTGTGGCCGATGTCTGCTGGGCCTGATGAGAAAAGGTCTTGGAAGTCCAGGAGTAACTGTCAGAGGCTGTTAGTTTCGGAGGTGGAGAGGTGGGAAGGTAGAGTAGGTAGAGTGGGATGGTTGGAGGGAGGTGTTTCACAGGGCTCGGCCTCCTCCATGTCGCCTATGATCAACCCTCGTGGCAGCAAGGTTCGTGATGTGGACTGCACGGACATGGGGAGGGAGAAAGGTTGGGGAAACTAAACGTGACGAAAGGGGTCCGGTTGGTAGGGCTGGGGAGAAGAGGACAGAGGTACCGGAGGGTCTGTTTAGTTGTAACCAAGCCTCGTGGTGGGGTGGAATGGTGATAACAGAAGCGATGGTGGCGGGAAAAGTTGGAGGGGATGGTGGTATAGGTGAGGGAGAGTGTAAGGGGTGTGGGTGAGGAGATGAGGTGTTGGGTGACGGGATTGGTGGGCCGCATGTGCAGAGTGGCTGGGGGAGATGACTGGTGGGTGGTGATGGTGTGTATGTGTTGTGTGAAGGGTTATGTTTTTTTGGGGGAGGGTGTTGGGGGCTGGACAGAAGCGGAGGCGGGACTGGTAACAGTCAATGGTGGTGTGCAGCTTTTGCAGGAGGTCCAGCCCCAGGTACCTGTCATATGCACGGCAGGTGGAGTCGAAGACGATGAAAGGATGTCTGGTGGAAGCTTGCTGGTGGGCTTCAGTCCACAGGGTCCGTGTTTCTCTACGGATAGGCTGGGGGGCCATCCCCCGCATGTACGAGGTTGGCTGAGGTGGAGAGAAGGGGGCCAAAAACGGAACTGTGGCAGGAGTAAAAATGTGAGTACAGGCATGACCTGGAAGCTCCTGCGTCCACCAGTAGTCTTGCCTTGACCCCGTTCAGGTGTATTTTGTCATAGACTGAGAGTCTGTACTTATGTGAAGAGGCCCCCACTACCGTGGGGAGGTGGGGGGGCGGACCTAAAAATCCAGCTGCTGAGCATGGTCTTCCTTGTCGGGCTCCTCGTCACCTGGCTCTGGGTATATTATGGGTGGGACATCATCTTGTGGGGCATCGTCTTCCAGGGAGGAAACCTTTTGGCGCCCTTGTGTGAAGGTCCTGCGTCGATTGGCTTTGAGCTGCTCCCAGATGTTATGCAGGGGGCAGGTGCGACTACAGGCCGTAAATTCCCAGGGGTTGATGGAAATGAGGTTGAGGTTTTCCCTGGGGTTAGGGCATTTCTTCTAGGGGTGGGCCCTGGGGACGGTGATTGATGGCTCCAAAGTAGGTTGAGTGGGTGGCGGCCTCGGCTTGGGTGGCAAGGCCTTGGTTGTTGTGAATTTGCTCACAGCGTGGATAGGCTGGGGCATGGGGCGGGCGGCGAGGAGGCGTCGTACAAGTTGCAAATCACGGTCCATATAGCCAGAGGGATCATAGATAGTGAAATGCTCCCTGACTGTGCTTGGGAGGATTCTCAGCAGGGTGTTGAAGATATGTTGATCCCGAGTGGTTGTGGTTGCCTCAGGATAGGCAGCAGTGATGAGTTGCCGTACCTGGACGAAAGCGTCGTCTAGGCTGCCATCATAGATGAGGGCGTCAAATTGTGAAAGAGCGATAACTCTGCCCAGTGAAGGCGTGACAGCCTGTTTCACAATGTGTGAGAATTGGTCCAATGTTAATTCAGGGACGATTTTTGTGGCTACAGTAATGAATATTTTGCCTAGGTTGGGTAGTGTGACTGCTATTTTCTCTCTGTCAGTGTCAAACCCAATATCTAAGAGAGGTTTAACCATATCCAAGTAGACGTCAATGTCATATTGTTCAGGGTTGAACCTTGGCAATTGGATGTGAGGTTTGGCTGCCATGGTGCAAGTTTCCCTTATTGTGTTTCTTCATGCTTTAATCGGATCCAGAACCACTGCTTGCCACCAGTGTTATGTGGGGTGTTTTTAGTTCGACTTCTTGTCCTAAAAACGCCCGCGACTGAGCGCGGTCCTCTTTCCGGAGCGGAAGTAAAGGACCCACAAAGGAACAGGGCATAAAAACTCGGCAGTACATCTTAACACATCTATTCTCTTAACTCAACACACCTTACAATATAAGAACAAAGACACTGGATATGGAATGGACAGGGTGACAGAGCTGGCTTTCCAATACAAGATGTACACAAACACACAAGGATGTCAAGGGCAGAGTATAGTGATATTCATATACACAGATGTTGATAGTCACTAGAGTACCACATAGGTCTTATAGTTAGGGCATAACTGTCATGTTCTGGACTGGATGCACTATGTGTGGATGGAATAAAGGGTCAGGTTGGTTAATATTACTATACACTTGTCATGGCACGAGTCGCGACACACGGAATTGTCACATAGCCGCGGCGACACTATTTCACTAGTTTTGTTTCTTTTTGAGGCACCACTGGTATAGACACAATGTTTCCTTACATCCGGTTGCCTGATTGTCCGTGCTCACTGACCCTTACTTTCTGCCCTGGTGTTCACGTATACTGTTTGTCACTTTATACTATGCCCTCACTGTTTCACTGTCACTTTCACTGCTGTCTCTGTGGTTTAGACTTAGGCGCGACATAGGAGATGCGTTGAAGTTGCCACTATGCCCTTGGTTCCTGGGCTAACAGAGGTGGTGCCCGGGGGTTGGAGGGGGTCCTACTGGAGAGCCCTCCTGCAGGAGGCAATGGACCACCCGCAGGGGCATCATCGCCTGGGCCTGCTTCGGCGGGGGGGTGCAGGGAGGCTCTCCCATCTGGGGGCCTCGACCTGATAGGTGGCCCTCGTGCTGGGGCCTCGTCGGTGGGGTGCAGGATGGCCCTCCTGTCTGGGAGCCTTGACCTGGTAGGTGGCTCTCAGGGCTGGAGCCAAACAACTTCAGGAGACGGGCCTGCCGCCTCTTACTCTGGGCGGAGGGCCGTGGGAGAGTGGGGCCCAGGCGATCCTGCTCTGGGGCCTGCTGCCTGGCCCTGGGGGTCAGGGTGCTGTGGTCACCTACAGAAGTGAACTGTGGCACCTCTTCTGCCGGGCGTCTGTCAGGGACCGGTGTCATCCAGGGGTCAGCTGCAGGACCAGGACAGGACCTAGCCACCACTCTTGGAATGGCAGCACCTCTGGGGAACCACACCTGGAGGGAGAGAGAGAGAGAGAAAGGCATCCCACTCAGCCGAGAGGTGGTGAGCCGGCCGCGCAAAGGACCTTCTCCTCCGGGAGAACCCTAGGAACTACGGATGAAGGGCGTACTGTGGCCGCTCCTTCCCCCACACGTACGGTGGCTGTTGTGGCGGTTCCGCAGTTCCTAAGGGTAGCAGCTGAAGGGCATACTGTGGCCGCTCCTTCCCCCACACATACGATGGCCGTTGTGGCGGTGTTGCTCCCGAAGGAGGAAGAGGCAGATGAGGGGCGTACTGTGGCCGCTCCCTCCCCGGTACGTACAATGGCCGTTACCATGGCTCTGCCTGCCCAGTGGGAAGTAACTGAAGGGCGTATGGTGGCCACTCCTTCCCCGGTACGTATGGTGGCCGTTACCACGGAGTCACTCCCGTAGGAGGAGGAGGAAGTGGATGAGAGGCGTACGGTGGCCGTTCCCTCCCCGACACGTATGGTGGCCGTTGTTGCGGCTCCACTTCTCCTTCCTTTGTCAGTCGGTGAGCACTCAATAGCTGACGCTCTGAGGCTGTCTCCAGATGTGGCTGTAGCTGAAGGGCGTACTGTGGCCGCTCCTTCCCCCACACGTACGGTGGCCGTTTGCTGCAGAGCTACAGGTGGAAACAACTGAGGGGCGTACTGTGGCCACTCCCTACCTGGCACGTAAAGCGGCTGTTACCGCGATGTTGTTTGGAACTGTACCTGGAGCAGTCCCACCCCGAACCTTGTGATGGCTTCTCCGCTTGCAGGGTCGTCTCTTCTTCCTGCGTGGTTGTTGTTGGTCGGTTGAGCGGAAGAGGGACTCAAGGTAAGGGCGCCCCGGCGCTCTTCTCGCTCTGGGTCAGTCTCACTCTGACCTGGCCTGCCGTGGTGTCCTCCTGGGGTGGTGGTGGGGCTGTGGCTCGGCAGTGAGGTGGGGGGTGGCGGGGTGGTCGGTCCGGCGGCGGCGGAGGTGTGTATTTTAATTAAGTAGCTATTATGTACTTCTGATATTATGTGAAAAAATATAACCATTTAATGAAATAAAATTTAATTTTTTATTAAATACATTATTTAAAAAAAAAAACGGTAAAGTGGTAAAATAGTGTTCTTTTTTTTTCAAGTGGATTTTACTGAAAAAACCCGGGTGGGTAAAACCGGGTTACCCACTTTGGTGCCAATCCTGTGAAGTGTGATTGAGGTATAACAGCGTGAGGTGTGGCAATGAGTGGTGTGGAAGAGTGTGGTGTGAAAGTGTGTGGTATTGAAATGTGAGTGTAGCTTTCCGAAGTGTGATTGTGTGTGGCGTGTCAGTGTGTGGTAGGCAACGAGTGATGTGGAGGGGTGTGGTGTGATAGTAAAAGGTGAGGAGACGCTAAGTTTGCTAGTGTCCGATGTAGCAGTGCAAGGTGTGGCTGTGTGAGCCGTGGCAGTGTGACAGTATGTGGTTTGGTAATGTGTGATGTGGCAGTGTGTGATGTGGCAGTGTGTGATGTGGCAGTGTGTAATGTGGCAGTGTGTAATGTGGCAGTGTGTGATGTGGCAGTGTATGATGTGGCAGTGTGTGATGTGGCTGTGTGTGATATGGCAGTATGTGATGTGGCAATGTGTGATGTGGCAGTGTGTGTTGTGGCAGTGTTTAATATGACAGTCTCTCATGGGGCATGTGACAGTGTGTGTGATTACCGTGTGCGATATGGTAGGCTTATTGTGTGACGTGGCAGTGTGATGTGGCACTGTGAGATATAGCAGTGTGTGATGTGGCCGTGTGCGACATGGCAGTGTGTAATGTTGCAGTGTTTGATGATACAGTGTGGGATGTGGCAGAATGTAACGTGGCAGTGTGTAATGTGGCAGCGTGAACTGTGGCAATGTGTGATGTGGCAGTATGATGTACCAGTGTGTAATGTGGCAGTGTGTAATATGGCAGTGTGTAATGTGGCAGTGTGTAATGTGGCAGTGTGTAATATGGCAGTGTGTAATGTGGCAGTGTGGGATGTGACAGTTTGTAATGTGGCAGTGTGTGATGTGACAGTGTGTGATGTGACAGTGCGTAATGTGGCAGTGTGAGATGTGACAATATGTGATGTGGCAGTGTGTAATGTGGCAGTGTGTGATGTGACAGTGTGTGATGTGGCAGTGTGTGATGTGGCAGTGCGTAATGTGGCAGTGTGAGATGTGACAATATGTGATGTGGCAGTGTGTAATGTGGCAGTATGTGATGTGACAGTGTGTAATGTGGTAGTATGTGATGTGACAGTATGTAATGTGGAAATGTGTAATGTGGCAGTGTTTGATGTGGCAGTGTGTAATGTGGCAGTGTGTGATGTGACGGTGTGTGATGTGAGAGTGTGTGATGTGACTGTGTAATGTGGAAATGTGTAATGTGGCAGTGTGTGATGTGGCAGTGTGTAATGTGACAGTGTGTGATGTGGCAGTGTGTAATGTGGCAGTGTGTAATGTGGCAGTGTGTGATGTGGCAGTGTGTAATGTGACAGTGTGTAATGTGGCAGTGTGGGATGTGACAATATGTGATGTGGCAGTGTGTAATGTGGCAGTATGTGATGTGACAGTGTGTGATGTGACAGTGTGCAATGTGACAGTGTGTGTTGTGGCGGTGTGTAATGTGGCAGTGTGTATTGTGGCAGCTTGTAATGTGGCAGTGTGCAATATGGCAGTGTGATTTACCCATGTGTAATGTGGCAGTGTGTGATATGATAGTGTGTAATGTGGCGTGTGTAATGTGGCAGTGTGTGATGTCGTGTATGTGTTGTGGCAGTGTGTAATGTGGCAGTGTGGGATGTGGCGGTGTTTGATGTGGCGGTGTGTAATGTGACAGTATGTAATGTGACAGAGTGTAATGTGACAGTGTGGGATGTGGCAGTGTGGGATGTGGCAGTGTGAAATGCGGTGTGTAATGTCCCAGTGTGTGATGTGTCGGTGTGCGATGTGACAATGTCAGGTCTGTTCGTGTTTTGTGTGGTACAGCCACCGAACGGGTGTAATATCCTGACAGAATGATTATCATATCGGCGCAATAGTCACAGCCACGGTGGGTAAGTGGTCACCATCGCTGATTCTTGCGCAGATTGTGATGTTACCGGCCCGTTTGCTCCAGGGTTCGAATCCTGGTGCGGGCAGCTGGCGTCGCTCGACGCAGGTGTCCACTCACCCTTTATGGGTTTGTAGGTAAAATGATTACTTAGGAGAAGTAACTGTGGTAACCTGGATGATGCAGTGGTTTTGTATATTAGGGTATTATGCGAAAAACCCGCCACGGGATCCAAGGCCAAAATTTTAGATATGAGGATCGCGGCTAAGAGCCTCATAACGTCTACCCTCACCTTTGCCTTTTTAAATAGACGATGATAATGTATGTGCTACAATTCACAAACTGTCAAGAGGGAGAGTCGCTGGTTGTAACAAGAAAGTAACTGACCCTCTCGTAAAGAGTAGGATAAATGAATACTGAGAACTGATGAGTGATGACAGTCTTTTTTTATTTTTTCCTACTATTCTGCTCTTTTTCAGTCAACTTTAAAGAAAAACCATGAAAAAGTTTTGTAAGTTACGAGGCACTCAGGAAGAGGGCTCGTGGAAAACCTTACTAAATGAGTCCCGGGTCGAAAACTTTAAAAACACCTGTGCTAAGGATCGCACTCTTGCGGGAGTTTCCCCTACCGGTTTATTTATTCTTAGCAGTGACGACGGAATGTCTGTTGTGTTCGAGTTCGCTGCTATGTATGAATGTATGTATGTCATGAATGACTCACCAGGTTCGGATAAAAATTTTAACAGGCATTGTGTGGGTCGCAGAAAGAGATGATTAAAGTTTGATGCAGCTCCATCAACGATTAAGGTCACCGGTCAAGGTCTAAGTTTGCCAAGGTGTTGCTAGTCTCTGTGAACACTTGCGCACATGTGGTAGGTTGGGGAACATAGCATCCACTCATGCAGCGCTACTTTTTGGTGTCTCTGCACTGAGTATCAAGCCAAATGTTTCTTATAGCCAATAAAGAGAGAGAGAGAGAGAGAGAGAGAGAGAGACGGAAGGATAGATAGACAGACAGACAGCTAGACAGTCATATAGACACAAATAGTTAGTACGATACGGCACTGCACGCAGGATATTTATATATATATATATATATATATATATATATATATATATATATATATATATATATATATTATAATGAAAGGAGGAAGGAAAAACAAAGGAAAAAAAATAAGTCCATGTGCCTAAAGGCATCCTCCATCCATAAAATACTTGCAACAGTTGGATTTAAAATCGAGAGGATTAAATATATGTGAGAAGCAACTCCCAGGAAGTGAATTCCAGAGAGTAGTAGTTCTGGGAATAAATGAATTTTGATAAGCAGAGGTGGGGGAGAGAGTATGAGTTCATGGGCGCTCCCAGCTGCCCGAGTACTTCGGGAGAAAATGTGAACGGGAGGCACAATTGAAGCCAGTTCGTTAGAGCACTTATGGTAAAAATATCAATAAAATAGTGCTAAAGAAGCAACATTTCGACGTACTGATAATGGAGGAAGGTCCTGTGTTATGGCAGGATTATTAATTAATTTAATGCCTTTATTTTGAATTTTGTCCAACTGCCTCAATGCAACCACTCCACATCCACTCCACAGTGGTGAACAATATTCGATCTGAGAACGCACATGACTTTTGTATATTGTGGCCATCTGCTCGTCAGTGAAGAATTCACGAACTCTGTACATAAGTCCCAGTTTTTTAGAAGCATTTTTAGCAAGGGATTTAACATAAGCTGTCCAGTTTAGGCTGGGGTTTAGAGTAACACCTAGGATATCAATTGTAGTGGATATGGGAATACTGACATCATTTAAAATTATGTGTGAGTCTGAGGGATTATTTCTGTTGGAGAAATTAATGTATTTAGTATTCTGAGCATTAAATGAGACTAGATTTTTTTGTGCCCATTGATTAATTTTAGAAAGGTCCTGGTTCAAAGAAATTGCTGTGTTTATTTGGGAATTTATAATATCAAATTGTGTAAAAGAGGTACTAAATGTGAAAGAACTATGAAGGGTCGAGTCATCAGCATAAGAGTGTATTGGGTTGTGCGTGACAGATAGGAGGTCATTTATATGAATGAGAAAAAGGGTTGGCGCCAAAACTGATCCCTGAGGTACGCCAGCATTTATGGAATGAAACTGAGAATAAATTCCATCTACCATGACCCGTATTTTTCTACTATGAAGGTAAGAAGAAATTAGAGGAACCAGTGATGCAAGGCCATAGTGTTACATCTTAGACAAAATGGCCTGGTGCCATATTCTGTCAAATGCTTTTGAAATATCAAGTGCTACTGTGTGTGTTTCACCATGTTGGTCTATTGTTTTGTTAATCTGATGGGTAAGAAGGCAAAGAATATCTACAGTTGAACGTTCCTGTCTAAATCCATACTGCCGATCATTGATCAATTTATTGATTTCTAGATGCTTGACTATGTGTTTGTTAATTAGTGTCTCAAAAACTTTACCGAGAACGGAAGTTATTGCAATTGGTCTATAGTTTGATGGATCAGAAGTTGCCCCCTTTTTAGGAACAGGATGAATATTTGCTTCTTTCCAAGGGGCTGGAAAAATTGAGGTACGGATGCATAAGCGGAAAAATTTTGCTAATACAGGAGCCAACACTGAGGAGCAATTTTTAAGTACTATTGAAGGAATTTCATCTGGACGAGTGGCTTTGTCTGCTGATAGATTCTGTAATACGGCTTGTACGTGTCTGGTGTGAATCATGAAAGGAGGTATTTGTGGGGTATATGTGTTGTGTGAGCCAAGATTTCTCATATATTTTTTTTTTTTTAATTACAAATGAAGCCATCTCATTCTATAAGAATTTCAGTCTAACTAAAAGGAATGCATTGTCGTGCCACCAGAGGGATAGACCATTGACCAGTCGGCTTTCCTTAAACTTGGACTCGTTTTAGGCTATATCGTTACCATTCAGTCCGACGTCTTTCCTTACATGAATAAGATAAAAGTTAACAAAAACAATATATAAAGTACTTTATTTGGTTGAGGGCATTAAACAGAAACTCTAATACTGGATGCATAACTCTGATCCACCCACAACGCTGAATCTAAATGTAGTTGTTCGTTATATATTCTCTCCCCCTTCCTATTCTACTATTCGTGTTATTCTGTTATTCTTGTTATTCTGTTATCCTGTATAATAAGAGAAAAGATAATACTTCCCAGCATATCGATAGAATATTTGTATTTTAGTCTTGCTTCCTCCAGATACTGCTGTTGAACGCAGATGATACTTTTCGAAAACGTACTGGAGAGCTTATAAACAGTATAACTTCCTTAACCCTTTTAACGTGGATCATCGCGTTTGCGATGCTCGGCGAAAAGGACATAACAGCGGATCGTCATGTTTGCGATTCTAGTAAATTTTGAATAACCGCGGGCAAGCAGGCTCCAGCTGGTATTGTCTATCAGTACCGCCACCCTTTGGCTACTATTAGCACACTTGACCTTTGTACCACTGACCTCCGTTGTTGCCAAGTATCATTTTTTTTACCCACCCATGCACCGCTGCCCCCCCCTCGTCATGCTATATGGCAGTGCGCGGACAGCTCAGACATGTCAATCTGCGCCTTCCTCTTGCAAGCACTTTATGCTAATTGGAAACGCTTGTTTCCCCAGTTGTCACACTAGCTTTTTTTCGCGTGGTTTGCCCCTGTTTAGCGTCAGTTTACTGCAGTCTTTGAAGGTGACACCATGTCTCATTCTAGCTCTTCCAAGTCAGTGCCGTCCAGCCCTCTGAAAAAGGGCTTTGTGACCTCTGCCCCGTCCAAACCCTTACTAGGAAGTGCTAAGGGCCTGAGATAGTCGGCTATAGGGATAGAATTATTGAAAGCTTCTATGGATTACGGTAGTGACGTTGGAGTGTTATCAAGCCTTGCCGAATCAGACACTCTATGGAGTGCTGAGTCTGAAGTGCAGGAAGAGACAATTCCTGTGCCTAGCACCTCAACAGGCAAGGCTCCAGTGCAAAAGGGAGTGGTGTTTGGTAAGGGGGCCAAGAGGAAGCGAAGTGGTGACCCCGGTTCCCAGCCATTGTTCTCCTCAGACCGGCCATTGTCCCCTACCCCAGGTCACGCCGCCACCATACCGCCTCGCACTCCCAGCCCCATTCTCTCGTCATCTTCGTCTGCTGTGCTTTCTCCTGAGTCTTCGGAGTCTCCTTCACCACCTCGGAAGGGAAGTAGGCAGTCTGGTTTTCGTAGAGGTTTTCGTAGGCCCCGTGTTCGTGCTGGCATGAGTAGGAAAGTGTCTCCTAGTGCTAGAATTAGTGGTAAGGTTTCCCGCACTAGGCAACTCACCACTCAGGCTACTGCGAGTGACCTTGAACCTTCTCCTAATCTCCCCACCACCACCACCACCACACAGACACGACCTAGCTCACCCACTGCCACACAGCCTGCCTCACCGCCTGCCTCACCCACTGCCACACGGCCTACCTCACCCCCCGCCGCCCCCACCCCCTCCCAGCCTAGGCAGGGCACTCTGGATGCCTTCGTGTGGTCTGAGGGCTCTGATTTTGTGCCGGAGGATCTGCCCTTTGATCCCACTGGGTGTGGGATCCAGGCTGACTTCCCTGTCCCCGAGGGTGGTGAATGTTTGGACTACCTGTTGGCCTTCCTGGATAACGAAGTCATGGAGCAGATTTGTACCGAGACGAACAGGTACGAAGGACAATGTGCTGCAGTTCGTGAAGGTGAAGGTGCAACGCCATCCACGTCGCAGATGGCAGCATGGGTTCCTGTGACGATCCGGGAACTATTTGTATTCATCGGCTTGATGCTTCTCATGCCACATAACTGGAAGCACAAGCTCGAGGAGTACTGGAGTGCTGACGATCTTTGCCCCACACCCATCTTCAACAAGTACATGAGTCGTGATCGTTTCAGGCAACTCATGACGTACCTTCACTTTGCCAACAACGATGAGCCTTCCCGGACTGACCCCCTATGGAAAGTGAGGGGAATCCTGAACATGATCAAGGACAAGTTTATGACGTTCCTTCGGCCCTTCAAGAAAGTAGTGATCAACGAGTCCTTGGTTTTGTTCAGGGTCCGTCTTCGGTTCGTGCAGTATATTCCAAGCAAACGCCACCGCTTTGGAATAAAGTTTTTCGTGCTGTGCGACTGCAAGACGGGGTTCATCCTAGACTTCGTTATCTACACCGCCAGCAATGTGGGCTTGGACAAGACTGACCCCCTTGGATTCTCTGGTTCTGTGGTGAAAGTGCTGGAGAGGAACAGCTTCACGTGATGGCATCTACATCATTGGGTGACTTCACAGCCCGAGTATACAGAAGTCCCTCACTTGCCTCCCTCTCCTCCAGAAAGGGAATAGTGGATTAAGGAGGAAAGCTTCAGCCTGCTGTCCACTGGGTTCGTTTTTCGGATGAACCTGGCGTTACATCTCCTGCTACCACTACATAATCACCATCAATATGAGAGGTCTTTTCTAATCTGAAGAGAGTCGCCATGTGGTAGCAATATTGAAGGGTTTGAAATACTATAGCAACCTCCGATCATATTTAAAATAACCTGTTAACTCATACAACCCTTGTACCCACTGTAGACTCTCCATCCCTTGCTAGGAGTTCCACGAAGCAGGATGGTAGGATGGTATCAGTTTCGGCAACTCGCCTTATACTGTTGCGTGACATTTAGTGTGTGTGTGTGTGTGTGTGTGTGTGTGTGTGTGTGTGTGTGTGTGTGTGTGTGCCTTAACTCTTCCTGGGCTGTTCCTAGGCTATTTGATGAATTTGAATGAATCTTCCTAAGTGAGTTCGTCTGGTTACTCAGAAGGCCGTTCGTCATACAATATTCCATCCATGATTTTGAGGGGAGAAAGTACCCATCACCAAAGTTAATATTCTCAGAAGCAGGGAAAGGAGTGCAGATATGGCATTGATACCTTTGTGCATGTTGTACAATGGACTGTCAACCGTAATGGGATATTTGGGGAACGTCATGCACCCAATGATTTTTGAAAGGGTCAACCCCCCCTCCCAACAGTAAAAGCAATCAGAAATACAAAGTGATCACATGGATTCAATGGAAACCGGTAGGATACATACGCGGCACAGGGTATACAGTTTCCATGTTTTCTTCGTATCCTCATCAAGAATCTTCACATCTACTTTCCTTTTTTATTTATTTATGGTTTCTGTACCCTACCTTACCCAATCAAAGCTGGGGAAGAGTCGTACGGATGATGATGATGATGATGATGATGATGAAGAGGAGGAGGAGGAGGCGGAGGAGGAGGAGGAGGTGGAGGAAGAGGAAGAGGAGGAGGAGGAGGAGGAGAAGGAGAAGGAGAAGGAGAAGGAGGAGGAGGAGAAGAAGAAGGATAAAGATGATGTCTAGAGACGAGTTAAATAAACGTAGGGCCGATGTTTGGAACTGGAGTGGTTAAAAATAGACATCATTAATTTCCTGAACGAAAGAGATGTTTTCGTAAGTTGAATGAAATCTTTTAGAGATAGGAAGAGTATTATAAAAGCTGTCCCCGAGCTGGAAAAAAGTCTCCCCCCCCCATCTCTCTCTCTCTCTCTCTCTCTCTCTTAGAAGAAAAAGTAATCGCTGCCACTTCGCTGTATCCTTTGCCATCAGGCTGCCCTCCCTTCATTTCCTACCACTCTCAATTTTCTATCGTTTCATCCCGTCCTTCCACTTCATCCGGTCTCCCTTTCCCTCTAGTTGTGGTGAAGGAGTTGATTCCCCGTTGATCATTATTGGATCGTATTCTAAGTGGTTTTGGAAATTTTGTAACATATCTTGCCAATCGATTATTATGCATATCACACCTCAGGCCGTTTCAACACTATGTTTGCTGGCGTGGGTGGGTGCGGGCGAATGTTTGCATCACTATAACTCATACAACTGGCCCCATTAAATGCGAATTGGGTGTAGGCGAGAACTTCTCAAGGTTCCAGTGATTCAGCAAGCGTTTGGTGTGGACGTGACCCAAGTCTCCTCTTGTATGTCACTAATGCCTACTTGTCTATATGAAAGATATATAAATAACATTCAATGATTCTGTACATTATGCCAGTATTCTCTTTTATGTTATTGACGCAAACACGTCGATGTAAAAGCTATTCAGATAAAGTACTAGCCAATGGCAACGTGTAATATGCAAAATAAGTCACTAGCGAAGGGTTTCCACGAAATTTCTCATGACATCTACAGCAGGATATGTCTGATACACCCTACGTCATTTACGAATCATTTTGACGTTTACACATCCTTGGGACTGATTTTCTATGTTGTTGTGCTGAAGGTGCTTACACAACAAAAATTATGCCCTTTTTCAGTCTGGTAAACATTTTAAACTTATTTTGGCTGGAATTTTTTGGTGTCATACAGAGGTTAAGGGAAAAAAAAGTCTCGGAGCGGTAACTGATAGATAGCACTGAACTGGGAGGCGTGGTAGTGTGTGTTGTAACCGTTTATGATTTGGTAGCTTGTCTGTTTTAATAGCTCCCCTGATTAGCAGTCGAGTTGTTTCAGTTTGTTGTGTGACAATGTGTACTGTGGCACTGACGGTTAGAGATGGGGTACTGCGTGCTGCAGTACTGTATGGTGTAGCGATGTGTGGAGTGACAGTGTGTGGCGTGAGTGTGAGGTGTGACAGTGTATGGTGTGGCTCTGAGTCGTGTGGAAGAGTGGTGTGGTAGCAAGTGGTGCAGAGTATGAAGTACTGAAGTGTGGGGTGTATCAGAGCAAAGGGTGATTGTGTGAGGTCTGTCAGTGTGTGGTGTGGCGATGTGTGGTGTGGTAATGAGTGGTGTGTCGGGTCGCAGTATGGAAGTGTGGAATGTAGCAGTGCGAAGAGTGGTTGTGTAAGGCGTGGCAGTGAAGTTAGTGGTGTGGAAGTGTACGGTGTGGGAGCAAGTGGCGTGGAAGTGTGATGTATGGGAGCGTGAGTTGTAGCAGTACGAAGTGCGGTTGTGTGAGACTTGGCAGAATTGGACTGTATAATAGTACTGTGTGGGAGCGGAAGGTGTGGCAGTAAGAGATTTGGTACTGTTTGGTGCTGTTGATGTGATAGTGTGATGTGGCATTGTGTGATGTGCCACTGTGTGATGTGGCACTGTTTGATGTGGCTGTGTGATATGGCAGTGTGTGATGTGACTGTGTGAGCTCTGCTAGTGTTGAGTTAGCATAGCAACTAGATACTAAATTAGTGCAAGAAATGATACTCCATTTCCTCAAACAATGTGCTCCACTTCCACAAACTAGCTAACAGAATGGAAAATTGTATGGTGGTAGAGAGGATGGAAATAAAAGACCCTCTTGTACTGAAGATGTTTAATGAATTGATATTTGATACCAATATATTGTCCCTAATTTTATTCTCCACTTCAACCATCTTTTAAGAAAAAAAAAAAAAAACATGAAGGAGTTTCGTATTGTAGTTTACGAGGCACTCAGGATAGGGCTTCGTGGGAAACCAAACACCTCGCTAAGTGGGCCACCGGTTGAAAACTTTGATAACACCTGTGCTCGGGATCGTATTCTCATGGGACCTTCCCTTGCCAGTTTATTTCTTTATAGCGACAGCCAAAGGTTAACTCTTGCATTTGAGTCGGTTTCTGTGTATTTTGTATGTATTCGTGTATGTACGTATGTAGTAATGTATCTATGCATTTATGTATGTATGTATCTATGTATTTATTTATGTATGTATGTATGTATATATTCATGCGTGTATGTTACAAACGTGTCTCATGAATGCCTGATCCGATTAAATCAAATCTGTTACACAGGTCTCCGTGTGTATAGGTCGTGGGAAAAACTGAAAAAGTTTTGGTGCGGATAGATCAAATGTCAAGGTTCGCCTTGGTGTCCCTTTGCTCTCTGGATGTTTGTAGTAAGGTGGTAGGTTGTGGCGCTCATCATCCACCCTCTCATGCAATGTTGCATTTCGGTGTTTCTGCATTGGCTGAGAGGCCAAATAATTTCTTGAAGCGAAGGAAATCATTTACTAAGTTGTACGGTTATCATACAACGAAATGCACGCTTGGTGAACTGATAGATCAAAGTTCTACAAAAGGCTGTGGTCCATGCAAGTTTAAATCGAGGGAATGATTGGGTATTACAGCTTACTTGTGTCACTCGTTGTAAATGTTGGGACTGAGTAGTCGAGCCTCAGGCTATTATGCTCAGTATGTTGCAGTAATGAAATATATATCTACTGTATATCTATCAGTCTATCTACCTATCTATATAGAGATAGAGAGACAGACAAGTCGATATCTACTGTACAGTAGATATATACTTAGATACTGCACGTAGGTTAGGTGTGTGTGCAGTTTCCTCAGATTACCCCTCTCTCCCTCTGTGTGTGTGTGTGTGTGTGTGTGTGTGTGTGTGTGTGTGTGTGTGTGTTATTTATTAAGTTATTTACTTTCTGCTCAGAAATATAGCTTATAGCTTACTCAATTTGTGACATTTTAAATCTGACTAAATATAATGCAAAGTAATGCCCACCAGCTGGTGGGCAAGTGGCTTAGTCATCTTTCCTTAAATTTAGACTAATTTTAGGCTATATCTAAACCGACCACTCCGAAGTCTTTCCTAACCTCCGTACAAGAGTCGAGAGTTAGCAAGAGTATGACAGAGCAAGTCACCCGCTTGAAAGGTTTTAACAAAAAATCCAATACTTGATGCATCACTTTGATCCTACCACAACACCGAATCTAAACGTGGGGTTTCTCTGTAAATTATCCCTCTCTTGTTATTCTTTTCTTCTTGCTTTCCCGTTATTCTGCATAGGTAGGAAGAGGATGGATGTTAATTCCCTGCCAACGGAGATGCTATCTCTAGGTGACTCTTGCTACCAGATTTTTTTTCTTTTCTGTTTTTCAACGTAGATGATGTTTTTCAAATTGGAAAAGTTTTATATATCAAGCATTGCAAGTCCTCTACTGAAAAGAGAATAGGATGGGAACCAATCTTCGCCACGTTTTGTCTGCAAACTCCCCTATCTCATCTCTCCACCTCTTGTCTGGCCTCCTTCTGCAACGCTTGCAATCTCTAGAGTCCAATAAGCCAATCTCTTGCTCCATCGGTATCCCTTATTCTTGCTGCATAACTCTCTCACGTCCATTTCTGCTCTTTTGTCGCTTCTATTGTGTCTGCTTTCTCACTCAAGTTGAACTTTTCCTGTCTCTTAATGATATTCCCAACACTGACCTTTTCATTGCTCTTTGAGAATGGATTACCTGATTTCCCATCGATTTTGTGTTTCCAGGTCTCACAACTGTGCACCATAACTGGGATTATGCACTAATTATGTACTTTTCGTTTCCCACATACTGCCAAGCTGTTTTTCATGATGTCTCTATGTTTACCGAAAGTTCTCCATCCAATTGTAACGCGTCTTTTTATTTTGCTATCATGGTCTCTTTGTTAGTTTTAGTATTTGCCCCAAGTAATGGTACTCCTCGACTTCGTTAAGAATTTCTCCGTTTTTCGTGATGACGTTCTTTTGTGTATTTTTACTTCGGTTCATCTTTAGCCCTTCTTTGAGACTTTCTCTGTTCAGGTCATTTAACATTTCTTGCCATGTCTCACCTGTTTCTGAGATTAGGACAATGTCATCTGCAAATCTTAAATGTATTAAGTTTTCTCCATCAATGTTTACTCCTTTGTTCACCCAGTCTAGCTTTCTGAAAATACTTTCTAGGCATGCTGTAAATATTTTTAGTGGAATTGTAACTCCCTGACGCACGCCTTTCTCAGTCTTAATTTTGTCAGAGACTTTATGTAATTTAAAAGTAGGAGTTCCCACTCTATGCATGTTTTAGAACATACTCCATGTTCTCCCAGTGAGTTTACTATTGCTATGTGCTCCACTGAGTCGAAAGCCTTTTTGTAATCAACAAAACCTAAGCACAGCGGTTTATTATACTATGTAGTTTTCTCAATTAGCAACTGCATTGTGTGTTCATGATCAGTACTCTAATACCCGCTTCGGAATCCTGCTCGCTCACGAGGCTGTTTTTTTTTTTTTTTTCCCCAGGTTTGTTGTTATTCCTTTCGAAAGGACTTCAGTGGAGAGTTATTAAATAACCGATAATAAGCTGATGGGTCGATAGTTACTAAGATCTTTTGAGTCGCCTTCCTTGTAAAGCAAAATAACTATTGCATTACACCATGTTTTGGGAAGTTTCTTCTTCTTTATACACGGAGTAAGTAAGTGGGCAAGCCTGTTTTGTGCTGCTCCACCTGCATCAGACGGTAAATCTGCTATTCCATCTTCTCCTGAGGCCTTCCCACTTTTCGTAATTTTAAGAGAAATGTTGACTTGGTCTGGTGTTTCTGCTGTTTCACTTGTCAGCTAGAAAGTTAGCTATTTGTACTATTTTCTTTGGTGTATACAGTTCTAGGTGGTAGGTGGGAGCGCTCACCATCCATTCACTTGATGTAGTGCTGCTCTCAGGTATCTGCCCTTTCCTCTCCTCCATCCTTCTTTTCTTCCATCCTCTTCTGTCTTACTTTCCTTCATTCTTTCCTTATCCTTCTGCCTATGGGTGACTTTACACTCCCTTTTCAGTCTATCTTTCTTTCATTCTTTCCTCTTCTTTCTGCCTATGCGTGACTTTACACTCCCTCTTCAGTCATTCTTTCCTTCATTGTTTCCTCTTCCTTCTGCCTATGGGTGACTCTACATTGAGTGACAAGCCAAATGATTTCCTGTACACCAGGAAACCATTTACTACGCTGGGTGGTAACCGTATAACCAAATTATGGCGCCTGGTGGTTTAGTGGGTAATTACGGGGCTTGGGTCGGATTGAGCCGATGAAGGTTTATATCCAAGGGAGGGTTGGGGTTTATTGCTCACGTATTGCCACTCAGGGATGAGTGAGGCTGGTCATTCTCATCTTAAATGTCTGGACCATCTTGCCTAGCCCCGGGCTCTTACGCTCCTCATGGGGCAACGTAGGATTGGATGATGGATGGATGGATGGCATACAGTTCTTTGTATAGTTCTCCAGTTCTCTTCACCGTGATTTTTCAGCATTTAATGACTTCACGGTTTCTGTCTTTTAGTGATATAATTTGTTGCTTTCCTAGCGCCATATTACTTCAGACCTGTTTCTGACTTTTGTTCTTTTTTGATGGTTTCTTTGATCTGATTCATGTTTCTTTTTCCTTCTCTCTGTCTCTTGTTGATAAACTTATTAATTCCGCTCGTTTTTATTTCATCTTTTTCTTTTTTTTTCATCCCCCTTCTTTTCATGAGCTCGAGGGTCATTTTTTAATACTTACTGGCTTTGACAGGATTAGCTTTCCCTACTACCTCCATTGATTCTCTTAACACTTTTTTTTTTTTTAGTCTATCATTCAACTGATCAATGTCATATTCAGCACAACTTAGAACCTGAAATCTGTTCGTGTTTTCTAACTGAAAGGCTGCTTTGTTTTCGCCTACTTGTATTGGACATATTATTTTTAGTCAGCTTTTTCTTTAACATCTTAAGTTGAATCTGACTGTGCAACCCACTATTCTATGGCCACATCTTATAATTACCTTGTTGATAACTGACATTTATTATCCTTTTCCTTTTTTCTGCTATAATGAAGTCAATTTCGTTTTTTTTTTCCATTTGGACTTCTCCAGGCTCATTGTCTCCCTGTTCTTTTGTGAAAGAATGTGTTCATTATTCTCATGTTATAAATTTCAGCAAAAGTTTACCACCATTTCATCTCTGTCACTCCTTTCTCCCACTCCAAATTTTCCAAAACATGCTTCTTCATTTTTTGATTTTCCAACTTTTGCATTGAAGTCTCCCATGAGTATAGTATATGTGTGTATTTTTTTCCTTTTCTATAAAATGGGAGATGTCGTCATAGAATGTTCCTATTTCTGCATCAGGGTTTTGAGAAGTCGATGCATATACATGCATTACTTTCAGGGTGTATTTTTCGCAGAGTCTAATTACAGTCCATGCTCCTCAGTCAGATACACTACTGACGTTAACAATGAAGGAGCGTTGTGGGTGGATGTGGATGTGATATGAGGCGTTAAGGTGGTTTGGCCACTAGGAGAGGATGGACAACGAGATACTAACGTGGAGAGTGTATGTGAGGGAGATGGAGGGGGGGGAGTGGAGGGGAGACCGATGATGAGATGGAGGGATGGAGTGGAGAGGTATATGAGAGAGGTGGGTGTGAGCTGGCAGGAGGGCAGCGAAATGGCGGGGGACAGGGCGACATGGGGGCGATTTGTTTTTGGCCACCCCTTACGGGATCAAGGCGTCTAGCTATAGACGGATAGAAAGATAAAAATCCTACATCAATAACTCTTTCATTTTGCCTTGCTCTGCAGTACAGTAGGCGGTTGCTGTCTTAAAGGTGAATTATTTTTTCTTCATTTATCTGGATGTGACTCACACCTATTATATCCCAATTAATGTTTTCTAATTCAGTCATTAAGGTATCATGTTTGTAATCTTCTGTAAGGCTTCTTACATTGAATGCATATCCTCGTGGATTTCAGTTTGTTAAATCTCCCTGTCTTTGATTTTCCGAGAGAGTTCCTATTCACTTTCAGTGGCACGCTGCCTGTAAGCACAGGAGGAATTGCGGCTGAACCTTTAAAAGAGAATGATCCAAAAGGAATGCCGAGAAATCATTTCCAGTAGAATTGATGTTTAGTTGAGGCAGATTGTTGCAAGTAAAATCACCTCCCTACCACATAGTTTCTGGTGAGATGCAATTTTTGTGTCACCTTGTTCATTATATTCTGTGGCGCCCTCTATATCTATAGAGAGTCCCATGGTCCGTGCCGACAAAGACGGTACCTCGCATATCTGCAAGGCCTACCTCTTCCGCCACCCAGGGACGCACCTGGTAGCAGTGGGATCCTGCCCCCTGGAAGGGTTTTACATATAGCCTACATACTTCCTATTGATGCCGCCTTCACGTGATGGCACCGATATAACTAGGTAACTTCACTGCCCGGTTACTCGTATGCAGACGTCCCTCAATTTCCTTCCAATCCCACGAAAGGATGATGATGAACTGCGGTTGACTGGGTTCACGTTTCACGTGAACCTAGGGCTGCAAATACCACTACCACTACATCTTCAATAAGAAAAGTGTTTCCTAAGTTGAAAAAAAGTCGTCTGGTGGTAGCAATATTGAAGGGTTTAAATACTAAATATAATACTTTCATCCTCTGATAATAATAATATACCTGTGGTGAAACATTGTACATCCCCCATCTCATGTTATCATGTACTATTACTAGCAAAGTTTCGCCGACAGTTTCTTTTCATCATTGTTATCCTGTCTTTCCTATTTATCATTCCTCCCCGACCGTAATTCTCATTCTGTTACGCTATTCTTTTACGTGCCTCATAGTTTATCATACAAAAATATTTATGTAAAACCTTTCATCGCCACAGCGGTCAAGGAAATGTGGTAGTAAATAAAGGGGGATTTCATTGGTTGTGCTAAGTTCCCTTTCATTCCATGGAATACTCTCAAAGTAATATTGCCCTTTATATCATCAGACCACCTCCTTCGAACTCAGTTTTGAGGCTGACGTCCTATTAGTAAAACTAAGAGCGCGAAGATGAGGATACGCCCCAATTGTTTTTTACGATATTTTTACAGCATGTGGTGATGAATGAACATGTCCAATCTCCCTCTATTGGTGTCTGAGATACAGGGTTGCAGGCCTAACACATCTAACAAGTACAAGTGTTTCATACATGACCGTCAAAAAATAGGGCTTCGTCCACACGTTTACGCTGTCAGTATTGATAATATGGAACTTATTCCATTAGGAACAGAAGGCTTCATAGCACCTCTTGTTCAGTAGTTTATGTTTGTGTGGGGGACGTTGATACCTACCTTCCTGTATGAAGAGTATGCAATCATTACAGATATAAAAAATATATATTAACAAAGAAAAGAGTACCAAAGTGTACTACGCAACACAAATGACTTAGGAAGAGGTGTCAGAAAGCCATCCATAGTTTGCTAATTATAATATCGGCTAGGGTTTTATGAGCTAGGTTCTCAAATATTATTCAACATATACAGTCTATGCATTATTCCTTCATATTAGCCCCAATTATTAGTCTGCTCTATTTAGACTTAGCAGTTCTGAGACTTGCTGCAGACGCTATTTGCTACAGATTCACTAAATTTATTTTACCAGATACAGTAATTTGTGTGTATTGACTTAAGTGTATTATACGGGATTTGAACTAAGCTCGTGTTTTCCCGTCACTTTTCAACAAATATTTATTATCCAATCTAAAACACAAGAACGCTCTCTGTTCGCACCACCTCCCCCCTCTAAATTATTTCACATGTCTATAGTTCTATCTGGAAAACTAAATTTCTTTACATCACTGAGGCATCGACTCTTTTTCAGCTTGAATTCATGTCCTCTCGTTCTTCCATCACCTTTCACAAAGATGTCTTTCTGTCCACAACTTTTGTTCCTCTTACTTCTCTAAATCTCTAAACACTAATCAAATCTCTCTCTCTCTCTCTCTCTCTCTCTCTCTCTCTCTCTCTCTCTCTCTCGCAGGGTTGGCATTTTCAGTTTTTCTAATCTCACCTCATAGGACAGCTCCCTCAAGCGTGATGTCAATTTTGTGGCAATCCTTTGTTTTCTTTCTATTTTACTGGTATTCCTTTCCAAGTGTGGTGACCATATCACACTGCATATTCTAGTCTCGGTCTTATCATGGTCACTATCAAATGCCACCTTCATGTTTGTCAGTAGCCCGTAAGTTCCTCCAGTAATCCTGTTTATACGTTTCTCTGGCGATAGGTTATCCTGTATAGTCACACCAAGGTCCTTTTCTTCTTTTGTCTTCCTTATTATTTCATATCCCATTTTATACACATACCTTGGTTTCTATCTCTGACTCCCATTTCCAACACATGACATTTATTAATACTGAAATCCATTTTCGTCGTTTTACTCCAATTGCTTAGTTTATATAGATCTTTTTGCAGTTCCTTACAATTTACATC
Organism: Coenobita brevimanus; assembly: GCF_032717465.1. NCBI lineage: Eukaryota > Metazoa > Arthropoda > Malacostraca > Decapoda > Coenobitidae > Coenobita > Coenobita brevimanus. The sequence goes on from NC_137009.1 coordinate 29,588,832, forward strand.
TTTAATATGTTAAATAATTTTTACATCATCAGCATATAAACTCATATAATCACTCAACCCTTCAGACATGTCATTTATATATATCAAAAACATAATTCGGGCCAACACCGAACCCTGAGGCACTTCACTAGTTACCTTTTTCCACTGGGAAAACTTGTCTCTGATGTCGGTTCTCAATTGTTTTTCTGTCAAATAGTTTTCCAGCCACTTCACCAATTTCCCATGTACATCTCCATAGGTTTTAAATTACCGTAATAATCTGTGTGACGCTCTGTCAAAAGCCTTCTAAAATACAATCTACCCACCTTTCCCTTTCTTGAACAATGTCTATCACTCTACTATAGAAACTCAACAAGTTGTTTACACAAGACGACCCTTCTCTAAATCCAAATTGCTTGGACGTTATTACCATATGCCCTTCAAGGAATTTTATTCAACTTTTTCTAATGACATTTTCACATAGTTTGCCGTCTGTACTACTGAAGGAGACGGGTCCATGGTTAAGCGAGTCCTCCCTGTCACCACCTTTATAAATCTGAACTATATTTGCCCTTTTCCATTCGGTAGGTAGCTCCCCACATTTTATGGAAAATCTTATAATATCATAGATAGGCCTCAGTAACTGGTCCGCACGTTCTTTCAGGATCCAACCAGCTACTTTATCCGATTCCGTTGCCTTTCTCACATCTGTATCGTTCATCAACAGAAGTATCTCATTTCTTTCAACTACTACTGTTTCCAGTTTCAGGGGTTGCATCTCTGTTATAGGTTCTAGGAATTCCTCTTGTGTTACAAATACCGACTGCAATTTATCATTCATTATGTTACACATTTCCTCTTCTTTTTTATATATTACATCACCATCTCTTAATCTCATTATGCTGTTCTTTGTTCTCATTTTATTATTAACAAACCTGTAGAGCAGCTTGGGTTCTTTCTTGCTTTTATAATGATATCTTTCTCATTCTTTTGTTCCTCCTCTCTTCTTACTTTTATATATTCATTAATTACTATTTTGTACTCTTTCCAAGCTTTTTCAGTATATTTTTTTCCTTATTTCATCCCATGCTCTATTCCTAATTCCAAGTGCCTCCCTACATCTTTTATTAAATTTGTCTTTCTTTCTGTCTTCCTTTTTGGCAGCAACTTTAGGAACATGGTTTCTGACTCTCTTCTCATATATTTTCATAAAGATACTGTATCTCTCCTGGATATTTTTGTCTCTCTCCATTTCACTCCAGTCCATATTTCCGAAATATTGTCTTCAGGAATCATAATCCGTTCCCCCATAGTTATACCTATTTTGTCAATATATCGCTTCTCTTTCTCCCGTGTCCCCACCCATTACCTTCATCTCCATAACCAGGTGGTCATTCTTTCCTAAGGGGCAATGATACTGTAATTTCTGCATATCATTACAGGTTCTTGTAAAAAGCAGATCAAATCTTTATGGTGTATCCTATCCCCTAAGTCTTGTATTTTCTTCAGCCAACTGTATTAACATATTTTCAGTCTTCAGCTCCATCAGTCTATACCCCCAGGTATCCACATTGTTCTCTGCATCAGTTCCTTCCCAGTCGACTTCTCTGCACTTTAAATCACCCACTAACAGCAATCTATTTCCCCGCTCTGTTATCAGCCTTTGCATATCTTGAGGCTCACTCATTACCTGATCATACTTATCCCTATTCCCTGCTCTGGTCCGTGGTGGCATTTACATCATTATATATGCGGCTTCTCTCCATATTCTTCCACTGTTTCCATTCCCAGAATTTCCACTTTCGTATTTTCTAGATGTACCCTTTTTGCATTTACCTTTTTATCAGTCATAATCATCACTCCTCTTTCTCTGTCTTCCCTCCACACATTATAGTCTTTCTAACCAACACATTTGCATCGAATTCACTCTCTAATTTAGTTTCAGCTAGACTTACACTTCTGACTTCTTTTCCCTAATACAGTCACCAAGTTCTATTTTCATCGTTATCAATCCATCCACATGTGTATACCTTACCTTTATCGTATGAGCCTGAATCACTTCCTTATTTGCTCAAACTTTACCTTAGCCTTCCATATCATTTTGTGCTTTTTTCTTTAGTCCTTTTTAATACACCACTTTTTGAGTTTCGTGTCCTAACCTCTCCAAAAACACTTCTCTTTGTCCCTATAATCTTTCCTCATTTTTATTTTCAGCCTCTTCTAACAATGTTTTCGGTTTAGTTCTAACACCGGAGTTTCGATCTTTTCTTACCATTACTTTTTTTTTTCGGATTTTCATCATCACTCAGCCTATATGCTGCTCCCAACACTTCTTTTGCCACATTTTCATTCGTAAATCTAACCTGGATGGGACTAACGTTTGGCCCTTCTATTTTATACTGACCTGCTCTTTTCTCATCCTCTATTTCTCGTTCTTAGTTTCTTCCTTCTTCATTAATCTTAGTAAATAATTCTCTGATCTTGGCCATGTCTTCTTTCTTTCTAGACTACTTTGATTTCCGTTCTTTCTCCTCAGATCCGAAGATGATCATACACCTATTCCTTTCAGCTGTATTCCTCACAACTGCCTTTCTTTTAAAATAACTTTCACCACTTCACTTTCGATGATGCCTCTTTGTTCGTCTGCCGCTTTTTCATTTCCTTCGCTTTGTTGTTTAATTGTTTCTCTCAGTTCTGACATCTCTTCACGCCCTTTAACCACCCACCCTGTTTGTTCTTGCACTCGTTCCAGAGCTGTACATACCTTCTCGGTCTTACGGTCAGTTTCACCCAATTACTTTCTCATTTCTATATTTTCCTCTTATAAATCACTTCTTTTCTTCTTAAGGGCTCTCTCCTTGGCGATATTCAATCCCTGTTCGTCTTTTGTTTCACCTTTCTTTGTCTTTAAACTATCTCTTGTCATGTTCTTGATTACCAGTTTCATCTCTGAGATTCTAATCATTAATGCTTTTATTAACTCACGCATATCGGGTTGATGATCAAATTCCTCGAAATCACCATATGCAGCTCCGCTCCGCCTCCCCCTCCTGCCAGTTTCTGCTTTCACCGCAGCTCCCAAAGGGCATCCAAATGTTTTAATTATACAGGTCAATCTCTCCACCTTTAACTTCAGTCACATACAGTTTGGAGAGGGGAAATTTTCATCTTGTATACTAAAATTATGGCAAATTTTCCGGAGCCCTCCTGCAGATGCGTCATTTGTCTTATTTACATACCGTATGTGTGTGTGTGTGTGTGTGTGTGTGTGTGTGTGTGTGTGTGTGTGTGTGTGTGTGTGTGTGTGTGTGTGTGTGTGTGTGTGTGTGTGTTGTTTTCAGAATTTCCTGTGACTTTTTTCTCCAAATCTTCGTCTTTATAATACTCTTCCATTCTTCCCCCTTACCCCAAGTTATACTCCATGATTTCACCGCTCATTAGTCTCCCATCCCCTTACGTCAGTCAGTGATATTAATTTAACCTCTCCGCAACTATTATTTACTTTGCACTATAATCAAACTATCTCGGGATGATTCTGTTCATCTCAGGAGATACATAACGTAGCAGGTTATGTTTTGCCTTCATTAACCATTTAACAACTTCGCTACTCAAAGAAGCTAAAAGTAATCGTGTGGATCAACGAAAATTAAATTACAGACGATGGTTGAAGAGGTGAAGGTGGGTGTGGGTTGAGGGAGACAAAATGGTGGATGGCTGGATGGTGGGAGAGGAGGGATTGAAGAGGTAGGCTTAAGGTGAGGAGACGAGGGTGTGGGAGGGTATGGCAGTAGTAGCATTTGTAGTCCAGGTTCATTTGAAACTTGAACCCGGTGGACTGCAGGCTGAACATGCTCTTCTCCGACAGTCCACATCATCTTTTCGGGGAATAGGGAGTTGAGGGAGGTTTGTATATCGAGGTTGCTCCATCAGCCAGTTATTATTATCTCTGCCATCACATGAAGCAATCCGTTCTCGGCACCGTGGAAGGATGTAGTGTGACGAGGGAAGTCGGGAATGAGGGAGAAGAATGGAGGAGAGGCAAAGGGGTGAATGTGGGAGGCGGAAGGGGATATGATGTGTGAAACAGAACAGAGACAGGGAAGACAGAGCGGGAATGAGAATTAGGTGTGGGGGCAGACAGAAGGGAGGAGGGGAAGACATGAGGGGTGTGAGGGTAAAGGATACCGAAGAGACACGAATGATGTTTTCCTTTCCTGAACGTTGTTCAGTCTTCACAAATATCCCTCTATGACACTTCCCTACGATATTTTTTTAATTACCACTGCTAGCCTCTTTTACTCAACTCACAGGAAACATTTTGTTGTGGCAGGGTCACTGAAATTTATAACTAACACATTCAGTCCGAAAAAATATCTTCAGCTGAGTATATGTGTCTTTGGGTTGCAGGAAGAAGATTAGATATATATATTGTTGATAAAAGAGTTCATTATTATTTTTCCATATCTCTAAGGTGGTGCTTCATTTTTTAAATAATATTTTATCAACTATTTATTGATATATTCAAGACTCTCCTTCTTCAGTTTTCAAATCTCTCCCCTCTCTCTCTCTCTGCCTGTCTGTCTATGTCTGTCTGTCTGTCTGTCTGTCTCTCTCTCTCTCTCTCTCTCTCTCTCTCTCTCTTAGCGCGCTGAGCTTGTGATCGGGAGGTCGCAAGTTCGAGCCTCGCTCGGGCTACCGTTGCCGGGAGGGTTAGCGCCCTCCTGTAACCCAGCGGGGCTATATGGCCTTAGTTGCCTAGCTTGGGGAATTCATTTCTCTCTCTCTCTCTCTCTCTCTCTCTCTCTCTCTCTCTGTCACTCTCACTCACCCATTTACATTAATTTTCTCTTTTCTATTCATTTCAGACTTTCTCCCCATAGGCCTTATTAATTCCATACATTTTCTATTCTTTCCCTCTCAGTCTTTATCTTCATAGGCTTATTCTTGGTCTTTCTATATGTGTTCTCTCTTTCTGTTCGGCAAGTTTTATCAATAAGAGTAGCTATCTGAATCTCACTGACTTTATCTCTTTATTCCTCCGCCCACCTTTGGTGAAAGAGGCATTAAGTGAAAGGTCTGTCCGGGCATGCGTGCGTGGATCCTTGCTTCCGTGACACCGTAACACTCTTGCTGGAGCGATACCTCCTGAATTAATCCACGGATTTCCACCAAACCTTTGTCATTGATGCGGTACGAGAAGATGATGAAGTGATTAGGTCAGCTAGGTCAAAGAGTCAAAGGTCAAGGTCATATGGGGTCGACTTTGCCCATTACTGTGGGCGAGATATCTTCTGAACCTCCCAACGGATTTTCACCAGACTTTTGTCAGTCATACAGTATAAAATGATGTTGAACTGATTAGGTCAGGAGGGTCAAGCGGTCAAAGGTAAAGATCATTCAACATTGTCTATCCGTGTTGGGCGCGATATCTCCTGAACCCCTTGACGGATTTCAACCAAAGTTTTGCCAGTGATAGAGTATGAAGGGACCATGAACTGACTAGGTCAGCTAGGTCAAATGGTCAAAGGTCAAGGTCATATGGGTGTGGGCGCGATCTCTCGAACCCCATGACGGATTTCGACCAAACTATTGTTAGTGATCCAGTATGAAGGGAAGATGAACTGATTAGGTCAGCTAGGTCAAAGGGTCAATGGTCAAGGTCAATGGGATGGACTTAGTTTGTCTTTAGTCTCATTAACACACGATGAACCCTATCACGGAGGTTGTATGGCGGAGGCATACCGACTAATGCTTTATGTCGACATCTTGGGAACAGAGTTTTTGGTGTTTAATTAGACGTATTTCTGCTCTTTAACTTCTCTCTCTCTTTCTCTCTTTCAGGCTCCATCAGCAACATCCAGGGCGGGGGAGAGTACCGGTGCAGTGACGGCAGTGAACCTGAGGTGAGGCAGGAGGTAGTGGCTGGCGTGGTGGGGGCAGCATCCTCAGTGACATCAGTACAAGTGGCCAACCTTCTCAGACTCTTCAAGATTCCACAGGTGAGAGAGAACGAAATAAGATACAGTAGGTAGAGGGTTATCGCTTGCCCCAGTTTGAATTTCGTATCACAAGTAAGGTCACAATGATGTCAAAGCACCTATGGTTAGGGTGTGCAGAGCTAAAATTAATCCAGTTAATTGAAATACCTGATATAGAAAATGAGTTGATGAATGCACTTTTGAAACTTTTTAATGTGGCTTGGGATAATGGTGGAATTCCACAAGAGTGGAAAATGGAACGATTATAAAAATACAAAAAAAAAAAAAAAAAAAAAAATCAGTGTGTGTGGCAATTGGAGAGGGATAACTTTGACACCTGTGGTTGCAGAAGTCTTTTCCAAAATCTTGTTGGACAGAATAGACCCAGTAATTGATAAAATTTTAAGAGAAGAACTAGCGGGATTTAGAAAGGGTCGAGGTTGTAATGATCAAATTTTTATTGTAAGGCATCTAATGCATTTGTGCTGAGAGAGGGTTGGTGATAGCCAATACCCTCTTCAGGCATAAAATGATCCACAGGTATACATGGCGAGTGATGAGAAGGGTGGGTGGTGAACTGAATGAAAGGAAGGCAATGATTGATTATGTGTGTGTGGATGAAAGGATGCGAAGATGTGTAAAGGATGCAAGAGTGTATAGAGGTTGGGGGAGTGGACTTTCTGACCACTACTTGGTGGTGGCCAGAATTAGAATGCAAGTAAGATGGAGGAATAGAAGAAGGGAAAGACGAGAGGAAGGAGTAGTTGCAAGGAGAGTGGAAAGGTTACAAGAGGATGAGAAAAAGGCAGAGTATAAGAGAGAAGTGGAGGAACGATTGGGCAAATATGAATTGGAGCAGATGGGAGACGTGGAAGGTGTGTGTAAGATATTTACAGAATAAATATGTGCAGCATGTGATGTGGTGTGTGGAAGGAAGAGAAGACGGAGAGGGGGGTGCAAGGAACAGCGTGGTGGACTGAAGAGGTGAAACAAGCTGTGGCACAAAAGAAGAAAGCATACAATGAATGGATGAGAAATAGGGGCGTGGAAGAAGTTGAGAGGCGGAAGAGAGAGTTATATGTAGAAAGAAAGAGAGGTGAAAAGATTAGTAAGAGAGAGTAAGAAGAGAGTGGATGAGGAATTTGGAAGGAATTTGAGTGTAAAATGGAGGGACTGTAAGAAAATGTTCTGGAGAGAGGTGAAAAGAGTAAGACAGGGTGGAAGTGAAGTTAGCAGGGGAGTGAAAGATAAAAATGGTAGATTACTAGTGGAGAAGGGAAAAAAAGTGAGCAGATGGAGAGAACACTTTAAGGAATTGTTGAACGTAGAGGATGGAAGTAATGCGAGTATGAGTGGTTGGGGAATGGCTGGGAGAAGGAGGGCGGTGAGAAGACAGGAAGAAATCAGTTGTGGAAGCAATGAAGAACGTTAAATCGGGAAAAGCCCCAGGAATTGATGGAGTGTGTGGTGAAATGCTGAAGCATGGGGGAGAGATAGTAGTAGAATGGATGTGGAAGATGTGCAGATTGGCCTGGGAGGAAGGTAGAGTCCCGGAGGATTGGAAGTCAGTTATAATTATTCCCTTGTACAAAGGAAAAGGGGAAAAAGAAGTGTGTGGTAATCATAGGGGCATTTGTCTTCTTAGTATAATAGGAAAAGTGTATGGTAGGATACTTATAGACAGAGTTAGAGAAAGAACAGAGAAATTAGTTGGAGAAGAACAGGGAGGCTTTAGGAAGGGAAGAGGTTGTGTAGATCAGTTATTCATTCTTAGATCTTTAGTGGAGAAGTTTCTAGAGAAAGGAAAGAAGTTGTATGCGGCTTTCGTGGATTTGGAGAAAGCATATGACAGAGTGGATAGACAAGGATTGTGGAAAGTGTTAGGAATATATGGAGTAGATGGGAAGTTGTTGAATGCTGTGAAGAGTATGTACGATGGTGCGAAGGCTGCAGTGCGTGTGGATGGTGAACTAAGTGAATTTTTCTCTTTGAAAGTTGGGTTGAAACAGGGATGTGTCATGTTTCCATGGTTGTTCAATCTGTACATCGATGGGGTTATAAAAGAGGTACAAGGTAGGGTAGTGGATATTGGAGTGGCCCTGGTGAGAGAGGATAGTGTTTGGAAACTCCATGTACTGTTGTTTGCAGATGATACTGTGTTGTTGAGTGAAGACGAAGGGGAGCTGCAAGGCTTGGTGGATGAGTTTGAGAGAGTGTGTAAGAAACGGAATCTAAAGGTGAATGTAGGGAAGAGTAAAGTGTTGGTCTTTGAGAGAGGTGAAGTTAGTGAATGTACAGCGAGGTTGGATGGTGAAGAATTGGAAAATGTGAGTACGTTTAAGTACTTGGGTATTGTGATGAGTAAGGATGGAGGTTTGGAGGGTGAAGTGCTTGAAAGGTTGCTGGTTCTTTGAAAGCAGTGATAAGAAACAGGGAAGTGAGCATGGAAGTGAAAAAGTTACTACATGACAGTATTGTGATACCAAATCTAACGTACGGAAGTGAAGCTTGGACATTGTTGGAAGGACACAAGTCAAGAGTGAGAGCAGTGGAAATGAGTTATTTAAGAGGAGCCTGTGGAGTCACGTGGAGAGACAGGCTGACGAATGAGGATATAAAGGAGCGTTGTGGTGTTGATGTGGATGTGATAGGAAGCGTTATGAGGAACACACTGAGGTGGTTTGGCCATGTGGAGAGGATGGAGGGTGAAAGACTGACGAAGAGAGTGTATGTGAGTGAGGTGGAGGGGGGAAGAGGGAGGGGGAGGCCGAGGATGAGATGGAAGGATGGGGTGGAGAGGTATATGAGAGAGGGGGGTGTGAGTTGGGGGCAGGGCAGTGAAATGGCGGGGGACAGGGCGACTTGGAGGCGATTTGTTTGTGGCCACCCTAAACGGGATTGAGGCGTCTGGCAATAGATAGACAGATAGACAGATCTAATGCAACAAGCTAATGAGATAAAAATGCCACTTAATATGTGTTATGTGGACTTTGAAAAGGCGTTTGATAGTGTTTCACGTGGAGCTATGTTAAAAATTATGAGATTCTATGGTATACCAGAAAAGTTTGTAAATATTATTAGAAGCCTGCATGAGGGTACATTTTGTAAGGTAATGGTGGGTGGTTCTTCGAGTGATCCATTTGAAGTTAGGTGAGGAGTGATTCAAGGAGGAGTTCTTTCGCCTTTGCTGTTTGTTTTGGTTATGGATTATGTTATGAGAAAGGTTATAAGGAGAACAGATGGATTTGAACTACGCTGATGATATTATACTGATTTGTGGAAATATTTACGAGATGCAGAGGGTGCTTGATTGTCTGGTGGAGGAAGGAGAAAAAGTTGGATTGGTAATAAATTGTGGAAAGACTGAAATTATTAATATGAACGTGAAGAACCAAATCGATTGTGTAATTGGGAATAATGTGGTGAAGAATGTAGAAAACTTTAAATATCTGGGAACGATTGTATCATCTAATGGATCATTAAACAGTGAATTGAGGAGAGGATTTGACAGGCTTGGCGAGCTGTTGGAATGTTGAAATCTGTTTGGAATAATAATAATAATAATATGCTTTCGGTGCATACTAAAGTAAAATTTTACAAGTCCATGGTTAGACCAATTTTAATTTATGGGCATGAGTCATGGTACATTGCAATTGCAACAGATCAGAAAGTATTAGGCTTTGAGAATAAAATACTGAGAAGGATTCTTGGGGTAAAGTGGCAAGACAGAGTTACAAATGAAAGAGTTAGGGATATTACGAGTGTGGAACCAGTTGATGAATATGTGATACTGTCTCGGTGGAAATGGCTGGGGCACATATATAGAAGAGAAGGCAGTTTAATACAGGATTTGCCAGAGTAGACTGCTAGAGGAAGAAGAGGAAGAGGTAGGCCGAGGGAAATCTGGCTGAGGACAATGAAAAGAGAAGCGGGAGAGGAGTGTTGGTGGGACCTGAAGGAGATGGCAAGAGACAAATATTGGTGGAGAGAGTTCATCGAGGCCCTATGCATCCCGTGGGGTGCCACAGGAAATGACTGATTGATTGATTGAATGATATTCTTCATGAGCTTAGAGTACCCTAGGTGAGCATAGTGAACCAGGGTTGAGGCAGAAGATGGTGGTTGGAGTGGTGGTGGGAGCCGCGTCTTCAGCCACATCAGTGCAAGTGACCAACCTTCAGAGGCTGTTTAAGATTCCAGAGATGAAATTGGAGTGGTAGAGAAAGATTAAAGTGTCCCGGGTGGAATGATAAGTGTTTTTGTACCCCGAGCGAGGTTAGGATGATGATATTTGTTTTGAATTACAGTGTGTAAAGCTAAAAGTATCTTCAGCTAATTAAAATATCTTAGACGAGCTAAATGTGCCCCAAATGAGCTTAGAATACCTCAAATGAGCTTAGTAAACCCGATTTGGCCAGTGGCTGATGACAGCCGTGGTGGGACGTGCGTCTTCACCGACATCAGTACTGTACAAGTGGCTAACCTTTTGAGCTTCTTCTTGTTTCACAGGTGAGCGTAGAGATCATGATGAGTTCAAGGTGCTCGAAGTGATATTAAAGAGAATTCTGAATGAGATTTAGGTGACCCAAGTAAGATTAGGATCTCTTGTGAGATTAGGGTAACTGAGGTGCGGTTAAGTTGCCCCAAGAAAGTGAGATTAGAATGTTTCAAGTGAGGTATCAGTGATAGTAATGTGCTCAGGTGAGAACAGAGTAACATTAGGGTGCCTCAGATGAGACTGGGAATAAGTGAAGGTACCACATCTGATTATAGGGTGAGAGATGAATACCAAATAGTCGATTGAGATGCCATTGGTATAGATTAAAGTAACATTTTTTTGCCACAGGTGAGATTATCATGTCTTACGTAAGATAAGGGTGCCAAGGTGAGACTAGGGTGCAGTAAAGGTCCCACAGGTGAAATGAAGATGTTTTCATGAAATTAAAGTCTCTCTGGTGAGCTTAGGATTCCCTGGGTGAGACTGGGGGGAGATTATCGTGACGTCAGTGCCTTAGGTGAGATCAGGGTGATATTAGAATCCCTCAGGTGAGATCAGGGTGATATTAGGGCCCCTTAGGAGAGATCAGGGTGATATGAGAATGCCTCAAGTGAGAGATCAGGGCGATATTAGGGTGCCTTAGGTAAAGTTAAAATGATGTTAGGTTGCCTTATGTGAGATAAGGGTGATATCAGGATGCCTTATGTGAGATGAGGGGTATTATTAGGCTGCCATAGATGAGGCCAGGGTGATATTATGATGCCTTAGATGAGATCAGGGTGATATTAGGATGCCTTAGGTGAGACCAGAATGATATTAAGGTGCATTAAGTGAGATCAGAATGATATCAGGGTGCCTCAGGAGAGATCTTCCATTTTGTATTTGTATCAGTCCATACAAAACGCACAAGCCCGGACCATCCCCTTGGAGGGAGAGTAATAACCCTTCTTTATGCTGGAGATGTACGAATGGGGAAGGAACGTCTGTAGGAAGAACGATGCGGAAGAAAGTGGCATTTTGGCATGGGGATTGTTTGTATGAAAGGGTTTGCTTGTCATTAGCAGAACTTTTCCTATACAGAGATTCAGTTACACCTTCACTCCACTCTTACACACTCTTCCATGTGTCCTGGCTAATTTACAGTTTTCAAACCCAGTCAACAACTACAGGTTAGCCTATTAAGGATAATCTACAAAGTCTAATAAACTAGCCTCTCTGTCTTACAGGTTAGCTACTTCTCCACTTCCCCTGAGCTAAGCAACAAGGTGCGCTTTGAGTACTTCTCCCGCACCATCCCATCGGACCAACACCAGGCCAGGGCCATGGTAGGCTTGGTCACTCGCCTGGGATGGTCATACATCTCCATCATCTACGAGGAGAGTAACTACGGCATCAAGGTGGGTGCATCAATATAATTATGTAAACAGATAGACACGTAGACGGATTGAATGGCTGACTGACTGGTTGATAGATCAGGACGAGCTGGCCACGTGATTGGGTTGGTCATATAATCCATTTTTTATGACAACAAGAACTATGGCATTAAGATGACAGAATGGAGACTGAACGACTGATTAGCAGAGTGTACATTATGTGAGGGAAATGGAGGGAAAAGGAGAGATCGCGAATGAGGTGGAGTGATGGAGTGGAAATGTAAAATACAAGGGTAAGGATGGTCTGAGCTAAAAGAAGAACAGCAGTGAAGGGGGAGGGGGGAGACAAATGGAAGGGAGGCCATTGGTTCGTGGCTACCCCCTGTGGGATTAAAGCCTCTGAACGTAGATAGATATACGAACATATAAAATAATCTTTATCGCATTGTCTAGTTTTTTCATCGACTGGCACAACATTTATTTATTTAACCTGTGCTGCAAGTGTAGGAAGTGAATGGGTACTTATTATCCAGTCATTTCCTAGTTTCTTTCCCTCTTCATTCCACACAACAACCCACGAATCTATTCCTCCATTCATCCATCCATCCAGCTACTGACCTAATCAACTATTTTTTTACTATCAGACTTTGCCTTCCTCTCTACCTCCTTCTTCCAACACCACCTCTTCGCCACCATACCCTTAACTTTACTTCTCTTACATCAGCACAGCTATATTATTTTACTTATCATAACTCAGCACAGCTATATTACTTTACTTCTATTGCCTCAGCACAGCTATATTACTTCTCTTACCTCAGCACAGCTATATTTCTTTACCTCTCTTACCTCAGCACAGCTATATTTCTTTACCTCTCTTACCTCAGCACAGCTATATTGCTTTACTTCTCTTACCTCAGCACAGCTATATTGCTTTACTTCTCTTACCTCAGCACAGCTGTATTTCTTTACTTCTCTGACTTCAGCACAGCTGTATTACTTTCTTCCTCCCATCTTTCTGTCCTTTGTACCTTCCTTCATCTTTTTGACATTCTTTCCTTCCTACCATCCTTCATCTTTTTGGCCTTCTGTCCTTCCTACCTTCCATCATATTTTTGACCTTCTTTCCTTCCTACCTTTCTTCATCTGTTTTGCCCTTTCGTCCTTCTTTCTTTCCTTTCCTACTTCCTCCCTTCCTTTCCTTCTTCCTTTCTTCTTTCCTTTCCTACATTCCGCCTTCCTTCCTTCCTGCTTCCTTCCTTCCTCCCTTCCCTCCTTTTTTACGATTGCATTCCTCCTCCATGCCCCTGTCTGGAGATTCTGTCACTCTCACGTTGGCTTCCAGGCTCTTGGAATCAAGGATAACTTCCATGTCTTGCACCAATTGTTATTACTTCTTGTTCCCTCTTTTTTGCCCTGTTCTCTCTCTCTCTCTCTCTCTCTCTCTCTCTCTCTCTCTCTCTCTCTCTCTAGTCTATATATATATATATATATATATATATATATATATATATATATATATATATATATATATATATATATATTGCCTGAGTGATAGGCTGATTAATAAAATGAATGGTAAACCGTTAAAATTCACATAAAAGTTTGATGAAATGGCTAAATAGTTATTGGATTGTGTGCACACACCCACACCCACTCTCTCTCTCTCTCTCTCTCTCTCTCTCTCTCTCTCTCTCTCTCTCTCTCTCTCCATTAATGTCTTCAGCTTGGACTGGTTCACAACTACCAGTATCTTGGGGTATGAACTGACAGGGGTTTAATCTAAACATCAAGAAAATACCGTAACAAAAACCCAGGGTTGTAGGGGCCATCACAACCCTGAAGCGTGGTGCCTTATTCCATGTTAGAGGGACTTTTTACCTTCAGGCCATAAGATCGATGGTTGACTATTGAGTTCTTAACTTCACAGCACTCAACGTCCCATTCTTTAATAAACTTGGGATAGTACAGAATTATGCCCTGCGACACATCCTGAACACCCCTAAGTGAAAAAGACATTGCAACGTTCAGCGGGAAACCAGCCATGTTCAAGCTGAAATCCTTATAAAGCAGCGCACTGCCTGCATCCATCCCAAATGATCCCTCTTCCAAATCCATATGTATCTCTCACACAGCAGAGGCCATCACTGCCATTGGTATAAAGCATATCGTCCTAGGCAAGTGAGTAGACATCTCTTACCCCAGCTACGTTTACCCCCCACCCTGGGAACCATTACCCATCCACCACCTTTCCTCATACTGTCTCAAAACAGTCATTCGTCCACATTTCTTCTGTCAGAAATTTCTCTCTCACACTGACTCCATCGCGACCATTGGCTCTCTGATACTATCGCATACACAGACGGGTCAACAAATACATCCTTTGGTGCTACCTGAGTTTTATTTTCATTTATTTGCTTTTTGTCTTTGGAGATATTAGACAAAAGTGGATACTTCTTGATGTAGCCTCCACCCTTCAAACTGAACTCGTTGGCATTGAAGGAGCCTTCTGATATGAGTTTGAACAGACATGTACACACATCTTCATTCATAATGACTCCAAAACAGCTACACACGCATTCATACATTCCACTTCGAGACAATATTGACCTCAAGACGAGAGTTCTGTCCTTTGCCCAAGATCTTCAGAGACCGGGCAGCTATGTCTCAGCTGGGTACCCAGCCACGTCTGGATACATGGAAGTGAATGCTCTGGTAGGGCAACAAGGAACGATGAAACTAGATAAATTTCTGATATCCTCAAGGCACACAACCTAGCACAAGTTAATGAAAGTATAAAATGTGCATCACATAATCTATGAAGGAGAGTTCATGCATGTCATGTAGAACAGTCCTCACATTCAGCAACATGGTATGCACCTGCCACTGAATACCAGTCACTCCAGTTTCACCGAGCCATATTCCCCCCATATTAGCAACTACCACCGTCGCCTCAGTCTCTGATACAAGAGTTTCAGACAGTTGATCGTGCCTTAGAACGAAGAGGAGTGCTAATATTAAAAAAAAAAAAAAAAAAAAAAAAAAAAAAAAAAGGTGCTGCTACTGCTGCACTACCTCTTAGAACGTCTGCCACCAGTAACATAAGGCGTGGACTCCCACCAATGCCTACGGTCTCCAAACCCGAGCCAGCAACAACAGCTGCCGGACTAACGGCTCACACCTTCCACGCCACACTAATAAAAAGGTCATTGTCTTTCCGCCACCCAGGTCGCAGTGACGGACGGCCTCATGAGTAGTAACTCTGATTAGACAGAAAAAAAAAAAAATCTCATTTTTTAGCCCCCACCCCCCCGAGGTGGGCTGCTGACCGCAAGAACTCATGTTAAGTATCATCTTGGCAATATTCAACAACAACAGCAACAGCAACACACACACACACACACACACACACACACACACACACACACACACACACACACACACACACACACACACACACACACACACACACACACACACACACACACACGCACGCACACACACACACCTACATGCATCCATGGCACAAATACTGTTTATAGTGTGGACTAAGCTCCGTTTTTTCTAATAATGAGATTAACATGATTGACAGTATTGACAACATTAATTACGAGGGCGTCAACAACAATAACAATATTTGCAGTTTAAATATTAGCTTAAGAATTCATCCACCCATCATCCAGTCCTACATTGCCCCATGTGGAGAGTAGGAGCCCGGGACTAGGCAGTTGGTCCCGACATTTAAGATGAGAGTGACCAGCCTCACTCATCCCTGGGTGGCATTACAAGAGCAATCAACCCCAACCATTCCTTGGACATAAACCTTCACCGGCTCGATCCGACTGGAGCGCAATAATTACCCACTAAACCACCAGGCTCCAAATTTGGTTATATGGTTACCACCCAGAGTAGTAAATGGTTTCCTGGTGTACAGGAAACCATTTGGCTTGTCACTCAGTGTAGAGTCACCCATAGGCAGAAGGAAGAGAAAAGAATGAAGGAAAGAAAGACAGAAGAGAGAGTGTAAAGTTACCCGTAGGCAGAAGGACAAGGAGAGAATGAAAGAAAGGAAGACAGAAGAGGATGGAAGGAAAGAAGGATGGAGGAGAGGAAAGAGCAGACACCCAACAGCTGCACTACATCTAGTGAGTGGATGGTGAGCGCCCCCACCCACCACAGGGTATAATAATAAAAATAATAATAGATATTGCTGTTGCTCCTGCTACTAACGATGATGATAGTAATCATTATTACAATCATCATCTTGTCTTTTTCTTACCTACAGGTGAAGCGAGGTAGGGTAAAACATGCCAGGAAAATTAAAAGAACAATGCGGTAGTGGGGGAACTAATTAACAACATGCCCAATGAAATGGGCAGCACACTAATTCATTCACTATTCAAGCCTCTGGAATCCTCTTATACCTTCCAGTTTTACCTTTCCTCTCGTAGCTTCATAATCACATATTCGTATCAGACAGTCAGTCCGACTACTATTATGTTTAAAAAGTAATGCCAAACCCCTGACATACACTCCACGGTACAGAACTCATTCAGCTACGTCGATCCATTGCCAGTTTTTTTGTCTCGTTCGATTTAATACTTCTTTTTTTTTCTGACACTCATTTATCCTACGTATCCACCTTCTTAGTCTACCACACCTCCTCCCACCTTCCAGCTTTCGCACATATATCCCTTTCACCATCCTATTTACATCCATTATCATTACGTGATCATTTAATCAATACACGTTCTCATAACTGATCGTCCGCCGACATTATGACTTCATATCTTGCACGAATCATTACGAGTATATTCATGTCCTATTTACTCTCTGCACTCCACACACTTTTCACAAACCATCTCCACTGATCTAGCTCATGATTGTTTTTTCCTATTCATGCCTCATCAGAGTCTCACCCTTTTGTTAGTGACTACTTACACTCGTTCATGTAATCATCTTGCAGTTGCCACGATAATGCCTCGGTTTTGTATCAAAGCCTTCATAGCACCAGCGAATTCCCTTCCCTTTGCCACTCAAATTTCCACTTTCTTTGCACATTTATGTTCCATTTCTATCATTGCACCAGGTACTTAATCTCTATCGCAATTACAACTCTCTCCATTCAAGAGAACATTACACTATGAGTCACCCTCTCCCTTGCCAAATATCATTTTACTCTTATCTACAATTACTTTCAAAGCTCGGTGTTAACAGGCATAAAAACTAGCACGCACCGAGCTGTAACGTTCCTGTTTACTAAAAGCCAGCAGCACCGCATCATCATCATGCATCATATCTGAAAAACTCCATCATTCACCATTCATTATCATTCTCTCTCTCTCTCTCTCTCTCTCTACTTATTTATTTACATGTAACACCAAACCAGCAACCGAAATCAGGTACATCAGGAACAACAGCAACGGAGGAGACTTCTTAGTAGTATCACTGTCACCACCAAGATAAGCAACTGCAACAAGAAAAACATCAATTATAGCGAAACCACAACAGCAACAACAACGACAGGAAGTTAACGACAACACTTACAGTTGGAAAATGAGGATCCTTAACGAGAACAGTAACAGCACCAACAAACCCATTCATACAATAACAAGAAGAAGCCACTTAGAGAGTCCAACACCCGTGCCCGCCATCTTGTCTCACGACCAAATATGTGACTTCGTTCTGCGACCTTGACTTTCGACAGATTACTTTAAAAATCGAATTCCTTCATTCTTGTATAACTCTTAAGGCAACAAGTTTGGTTCGAAGCGGAGCGATTTTTTTTTTTTTTTTTTAACAGATTCTGCCGATTTACTTTAACATTTGACCTTCCTGTGTTACCGTGAGTTTCTGAAAGTAGCATCTCTTTAATCTTGTTTTAACCAGAATCTTTTCACAAAGTTATGTGTACAGGGATAAAATCTGTTTGACTCTGACATGCGACATTGACCTTTGACATTATTAAAAGCAGCAAGTCAACCTCTGGGGTTATCCTCAGCTAATCCACCAGGTTTGTTCCAGATCAGGTCAAAACTGTTTTAGTTTTGTTCCTACAGAGACACGGGTCAAACTTTGACCTTGCCTTGTGACCTTGACCTATGACTGATTATTTTTCCCTTCCCGCCTGATCAATGGTAGCTCAACCAAGTTTGGTTCAAATCAGACTAAAACTTTTTTGTGTTGACGTTGCTTCTTGACCTTGACCTTTGACCTATTATTCCTAGAATAAGATCTTAATTCCGAGCTTAAACACCAGTACTTGAAATTGGTTTATTTTAGTTTGAGTGATTTTACTGAAACCCACACACACACAGGTTAAACTTTAACCTTGACCCGTGACCTTGACACATGACTGATTGTTCTCAAAACTGAATCACACCATTCTTGCCTTTCCCTCAATCATTCCCCCAAGGTTGGTAGGAACAGGACGAGATCTGTTTAAGATAATTTTGCTAGGTCAACGTTTGAACAAGCCGTGCGACCTTGACCATTAACCTATTGTTCTCAAAACAGCAGATCTTCTTACTAATTGCCCTTTAACCCTTCCACTAAATTTGGTTGAAATCGGACAAAAAATAAGTTATTTTGTTCACACACACACACACACACACACACACACACACACACGCACACAAAACATACCACCCGTGCTAGTCAATGTTACCTAATCGACAACAACAGTGATGGTGAATTAATAGTGATCCGGTCGAGCAAAATCAGGACTGACTTGAAGTAAATTTGCTCGGCGTATTCTTGCTTGAACCTGACGCAAATCTGTTGTACTTGGCGTATATTTATTAGATGTATAATTGCTCGACCGTGACGTATGTGCTTGGCGTGTTTTTCCTTGTTGTAAACCTGTTGGACCTTGATCTGTTTGTTCGACGCATCGTATATTTGCTCGACATAAACTTACACTACTTGAATTTGCCCGATCTTGACGTATTTGTTTGGCCTGTGATTATTAGATGTATACTTGCATAAAAAATCCTGGATGATGTAATATTTTCCTACAGATTAACGACAGACCATGATAGCGAAATAAAAAGTCGCATTACAATTGGATGGAAAGCTTTTGGTAAACATAGATACAATAGGTAAAGTTGCTTGCCAATATGTGTGAAACGAAAAGTATGTAACGATTGTATAATTCCAGCTGTGACGTATGGTTGTGAGACCTGGAAACTGACAAAATCGATGGAAAATGACCTAATCCGTTCTCAGAGAGCAACGGAATGGTCAGTGTTGGGAATATCCTTAAGAGATAGGAAAAGATCAGCTTGAGTGAGAGAGCAGCCCAAAGTCAAAAATATTACAGAAGTTGTAAAAGAGCAGAAATGGAGGTGGGCGGGCCATGTAGCAAGAATAAGGGATAACCGATGCAGCAAGAGGCTGACTGACTGGACACGAAGAGATGGTATGCGTAGCAGATAAAGTCCAGACAGGAGGTGGAGAGATGAGACAGAGAAATTTGCAGAGAAAACGTGGCAAATAATGGCTCAGTCAATGAATTAGTGGAGAAGGTTGGGGGAGGCCTTTGTTCAGCAGTGGACATGTAATGGCTGATGATGAGGAGGATGTTGAAATTAGTGGGATTCAGAAACTGTCGTCCTTTGTTGCGGTCCATGCAGCTGTATGACATACGAGTATGAGTAACAATATGCATTAAAGGCTGAGAAAAAATGACGTACTTATCAATGTGAGGATCACACAAAATATGAAAAAAAATTTGTTCCAGTTTCTGCTACAGAAATCTGTCATAGCATCTTTTGCTATCCACTGAGAAATGACAAAACTGTCAACGTAACTGCTTTGAGTAAAGAGTAGGTCTAGCTGTGTGAGTTATCATACAGTATTCAGTAATCCCATAAAGCAAATATTTTTGTCACAGTAATCTTTTCATTAGAGTAGTATATCACCAGTCTGTTTTTGCTGACACTGTCCTAATGGGCTAAACTAGGGCACTGTAGAGCCTCTATCTTGAGACTCTTTTCTTCACACACACACACACACACACACACACACACACACACACACACACACACACACACACGTCTTTTTTTTTTTTTCCACATATCATCCTCATTATCTCTCTGACAGTCATGCTAGGGGCTAGTCGTCGTCTGATGTTTATGCAGTGTTGATCTGGCCGCTTTGATGTGTATGGGAAGCTGTGGATGTACAGTATAAGTAAATTAATATATAGATAAATAAATATAGATAGATAGATAGATATACTAAATGTGTATATATAAGTATATAGATACATAGATAGACAGATAGATAAATAGATAGGTAGATATGGATAATTAGATAGACAGAGATAGATAGATAGATAGATAGACAAGTAGATAGATGCACTATATAGATATATAGGTAGATAGATAGATAGACAGTTATATATATATATATATATATATATATATATATATATGGACCCTCTGTGGTACAGTGGTAGAGCGAGGGTTCGCGCCCCGCCAGGGTAATAAACTTTGGGAGTGTTCACCCGCCCAGGTACTGCACTGGTGGACACAAGGGGTGTTGTGGTTCAACCAGTGTCGCTTACTATAAAGTGTGCTTGCACCCAGTCGGCTTGCGCGGGCCGATTACACTTGGTTCACAGACTACACACACATCTAAAGCCACTACAACACTACAGTTACACTTACAAGCACTTCTCACCCTACATACAATCTCTACCAGACAGCCTAAGCCACTTGGTAGAGATACATTGGCTGTATCGTCTCGACTTCGGTCGGGATAGGCCGGTCCTGCAGTGAATACTCAAACGACTGATGATATATATATACGAGTATATTGGAAGGATATGTTTCAGTCACAACACATTGGGATCATTTCAGCCCCACGCAACTCGACAAGTGACAGAGCAGTTGTAATCTATCCCAGACACAACACGAGCGTCTTTACATGTTGGAGAGACACATATTACACGCGTGTACAAATATATTTGTACGCTCCTGACTGTGAATCGAACCCTAGACCTCTTAGCTAAAAGCCAGTCACTGGTACCATTCGACCAGGCGATGAAACCTGTGCCCACCTGATATTTTTTTATTTCTTATTTTTGACGAACCAGGTAAATCCATTATAGAAGGATATATTTCAGTCACGACACATTAGGATTATATCACAGCCCCACGCAACTCGGCAAGTGACAGAACGGTTTTAATAGATGATGGAGAAACTCACATTACACGAGTGTGTACATACATACTTGTACAGTCCTGACTGGTCAAAAAAAAAAAAAAAAAAAAAAGAGTCACAGCTTTTATCACGCCGTGGTCGAGTGGTATCAGTGCCTGACTTCTATCTAAGAGGTCCATGGTTCGATTCTCAGTCAGGAGCGTACAAATATATTTGTACACACGCGTGTAATGTGTGTCTCTCCAACATCTAAAGACGCTCGTGTTGTGTCCGGGATATAATAAAACTGCTCTGTCACTTTCCGAGTTGCGTGGGGCTGTAATATAATCCTAACGTGTTGATATATATATATATATATATATATATATATATATATATATATATATATATATATATATATATATATATATATATTATTTATTTATTTATTTATATTATGATAGGAAGAAGGAACCAAAGGCCACGAGCCCGCAATAACTGTTCCTTCCAAGAGAAAAACAAAATACAGGAGAGAGCCAAATTCAAGATCCGATCATTTCGAGATGCCTGGACACACTGCGTTTGAATGACTGGAGATCATAGGCAGCAGGAAATACAGACATATGGAGACAGTTGCAGAGCTGACCGGTTGCATAAATGAAGGACTGGGAGTAACGGTTAACTCTTGCAGTAGAGAGTTGTACAGAAAAGGGATGAGAGTTTGTTGCTAGACGGGTGCTACGCGTCCGTCGTAGAGGTGGAAGGATGCAAGCAGACAGTTCAGAGGAGCAGTGACCATTGAAGTAGCGATAGAAAAGAGATAAAGATGCAACAGTGCGGCGAAGACAGAGGTTGAAGGGAGCCAGTAAGAGGAGGAGAGTTAATGAGACGAAAAGCCTTTGACTCCACCCTACTGAGAAGAGCTGTATGTGGGGAGCCCACCCAAACATGAGAGTTGTATTCTACACTAGGGCGGATAAAACCCGTGTATAAAGTCAACAACTGTGCAGGGGTAAATAAGGAATGGAGTCGGCCTAGCACACCTAATCTCTTGGAAGCAGATTTTACAAGAGATGTAATATGATCTTTCCAAGACAAGTCCCGAGTGAATGAAACCCCAGGCAAGTTCAAGGATGATGCAGGATTAAGCTGAATATTATTAAACATTAGTGGGTACTCCTGTGGAAGATTTTGTCGGGTTGATAGGTGTAAGAACTGAGTCTTTGATGCTTTAAAGCAAGATTCTTTTTATCCCAGTCAGAGATGCGAGCCAAGTCAGACATTAGGTGTGCCGTAACCTCATCCCTTGTTTGTTGAAGTAACTGCTGAGATGGACGTTGCGGGAACCGAATGGAAAGGTGAAGGGTGGAGTTAGCAGCGTACGAGTGGACAGGGTTAGATGTACTGTACAGCTTAGAAGGTCATATATATATATATATATATATGTATGTTTACTGTGCATAGGCAGATAGATAGATAGGCAGATAGATTAGATATGTGTGTGTTTGTGTGCATATATATATATATATATATATATATATATTATGTATATGTGTGTGTGTGTGAACGTATATGTGTATTTTTGTATGTTTTTTTTTTTTTTGTATGTGTGTATGAATACAGGTGTTTTAGCGCACGAGTTCCACACGCATGACAAGGGTGGGCAAGTGTGTTACATTGGATTAAGCCATGTTTTTCTCTGGGATGGTTGGCAGTCTCAGGGATTAGAGGAAATTTGCATGTACGACACAGCCTGAACAATGGAAGGCCGATAACAATAATATCCCAATAATAATAATATCGGAAACAGAAAGGCAAAAAATCGTGAAAGAAATGGTAGAAATAATCTTTATTTACCAAGACTAATGGTAACAGTAGAAGTATAAAAAATAACAACTTATTCTAATATAGAATAGATGAAGAACAATAACGAAAACATTATTAACCACAACAATGTCACATACCTGAAACAACGTTAAAAGTAGAAACCCCTCAGAGAGAACGCATGTCTCCGCCAACGCCAATAAAATTTATTATTTACTGTTGTTATTCCTCTTTCCTTCCAGCCAAATACTTTGTCTGACTTATTATAATCAATTAATTCTACGGTTTTAGTATGTCTTGCAGATTCGCAAAGTGTGCATGCCTTCGCCAACGCCAATAGGTATTATGACTTATTCCTCCATCTGGATCGAGGTCCATCTCAGTATCTAATTATCTCCTTCTTGGCCCACTGCCAACTTATCCACCAGATTTAATTAACATCCTGTTATTGTTTTTTGACATACTCGTATCTTGTACACAAAAAGGCAAACAGTCACGGGCGAATACATAACCTTCCAGTATCGATGGCGGAGATAAAAAGAACAGTTGCAGTAATAATTCACACAATGGTAACGACTTAGAGCAACAGTAATAACATGCTAAAGAACATTAACCATCATCAACTCATATTTAACAAAAAACAACAGCATAATAGCAATAGGAATATTATACAAAAACACCGCATCAGTAATAGCATTTACTTTCTGATTTCCTCATTCAGAAACAAGTATTGATGTTGTTGATGCTGGAAAGCGTAAAAGGTATCTTAGATGGTTTGGCCATACGCAAAGAAAGAAGAATGACAGACTGCGTACGAGAGTGTATGTGAGTAAAGTGCAAGGATGGAGAGGAAAGCGGAGATGGAAGATAAGATGAAAGGATGGGATGGAAAGATGTACGCGAGCGAGGGTGGTGTGCATTGGAGGCAGCCTAAAATCTGAGAACAGGGTGATATAGAGATGGTTCATTTGTGGCCATCTGTTCCGACTCCCTGTAGATAGATAGAATGATTAATTGATTGATCGCCTAATTGACAAGCAGACATAAAACAAATCAGAAGCCACAAATGCCAAATCCTCATCCTGTGTTTATCAATGTCGAAGAGGTTCTTTCTAGGCTCTGTTTGTCTGTCTGTTAGCAACCTTATGGAAAACCAGTGGATGAACCTGCACCAAATTTGAAATGAAGATTGCAGACCAGTGTAGGAACAAGTGTTTAAGTTTTTACAGATGGAGCCCAGAAGTACTGTAGGATCATGTTGTTTTGGTGACGGTATGTGCCCTCTGAGTGCTCTTGTTGTTATAGTGACTGTTGTGGTAAGGTAAAGAGAAATAGATGAAAAAGTGGAGAGTGGAGTCATTAGCACAGGATAAGCCTAGATGCGTTACTCAAGTCTTTCCTTCTTAGCGCCTCTTCCCTAACAGTTTATGTTATATGATACATTTTAATATTCTCTTGTACACTATTTATATATTTTTAATTTATACGCCGTTTACATTAATATCATTCAAAAGGATACTGAGGTCTAATGTACAAAATAATTAGCCAAGGAAGAGGGTTTACGATATCTCGAAAGCCGCTAAAAATACTGCCCTCAGTGACAAATAAGAAACAACACCAGTACCCTGGCTATACTCGTATAATAATAACGTCAACATTAACAACAAAGAAAACAAAATGAGTACTAACAATATATAAAAAAAAATCACAAATGCTACAGGAATAACAAAAACACCGGAAAGATAATCAACGACAAACGACAAATATCCCCAAACAAAAAATTAACGATAAGCATAAGAGCAACATAGCAAAAAATAAATAAATAAATAAATAACAAATAACGATAATATATGAGTAAAAACTAACACAAATCTACCTATCTATCTAGACGCTTCTATCCCTTAAAGGGTAAAAAACAGACAAATGGCCTCCATGTCGTCCTGTCCAATGGCACTTAACTGCCTTGCACCCAGCTCACACCCCCCTCTCTCATATACCTCTCCACTCCATCCCTCCAGCTCATCCTCGGTCTCCCCCTCCCTCCTCCACCCCCTGTTCACCTCATTCACATAAACTCTTCTCGTTAGTCTCTTGTTCTCTATCCTCTCCATATGGCCAAAGAACATCAGTGTATTTCTCCTAACGCTTTCTATCACATCCACATCTACACCACAACGCTCCACTTCATTTGTCAGTCTGTCTCTCCATGTAACTCCACAGGCTCCTCTCAAATAACTCATTTCCACTGCTCTCACTCTTGTCTTGTGTCCCTCCAACAACGTCCAAGCTTCACCTCCATACGTTAGAGCTGCCATCACAATACTATCATGCAGCGACTTTTTTACTTCCATGCTCACTTCCCTATTTCTTATCACTACTTTCAAAGACCCAGCAACCTTTCTTCCTTGTTGTACCCTTTCTAGCACCTCACCCTCCAAACTTCCAT
>NC_137009.1:29616573-29671573 GCF_032717465.1 Coenobita brevimanus
GTCATCCTAGTTACTTTCCTCCCTACTTCCCTCACTACTTGCCTTGACTGTCTAATAAGCTAGCGGCACAGGCGCATATTTGATTTTTTTTTTTTGTCAGTTTCTTGTGGTGTGTATCAAGACTGTGATAAGGACATAAATTACTGCATTTTGAACGACCTATCTAGTGCTTCCATTGTTGTGCCTGTACTCTTGTAAATACAGAGATTTTTGCTCAATGTGATTTAAGGGTTGCTCTGAGCGTGTTGACCAGTACTTACCGTCAGGCGCAGAGGGTTTATTTAACACCTCAATGGTCAAAATCGTTCCGTAAGTGCGGCCGCTAAAGCACACACAGGCAGAGGGACTGAGTGATGGACAGACGGACAGACTGAATAACGGAAAACTGTTAAAATCCGGCTCATGCGTTTTAAGTCTCGCGACCCGAACTTTATCATTAGGAAATTTTCACTCATGCAGCTTCCACTAAACTACAACTTACCTAGAATGAATATTACAGGAAAAACAAGAAAAACCAAACATAATGCCTTGTTACCACATTTACATTTTTCTTGAAAATATGGTATATCAAAGATTCCTTGCTAATATTATCTTCACTCACACAACCATCACACTTCACAACCGATGTAGATGGAAATTACAGTATACAGCCAGGCAAACTGATTTACATTATTTCTTTGTTGTAGAGGTCTGTTTATCGTTCATATCGTTGAGGTTTGTTATGAACGCGGCAATAGATGAGTTAAGGAAGCTTCACTATCAATTTCTGACCTTGCATCCTCTGATGGATAACTCGGCAAAAATACAAGCACACGTATCTATCCCACAGACCTATACAATTGACCGGGCGCCGCTGGCCCAAATGAATGCAGCCTGGTGAAGTCAGCGGGTGGGCTGCCGCGGCCATCTTGGTGTGCCGACAGCTGAAGCTTTCACTACTTCTGGTGGATATACGTGGCACTCAACAAACAATTTTCTGTAGCCGTTATTTTTTCGATTTCATTTACTATTTGTACATCATCAGGATGCTATAAGCATCACGATAATATTTATGAACAAAGAAATGCGAAATATCAATATCTATGTGTTGTAAATATGAATATAAACAATAACCGAGTGAGCGTCAACAATATTTTCATTCATATTCATCAGTATATGATAATTTTATTGTTATTAGTCTTTCGATATCCTTTAATATTTATGAATCATCAGCGGACTAAAAGCATACAAGAGAACCATGAAAGAAAAAAGAATAACATTATTATTTACATAGTTTAACCTTAAGTGAAAGATAACTTTTAGAGAGTATCGGAGCTTTCATTACCGGATTTTATTTTATTTGCGTCCGACTTTGGGCATAGGCTTCACAGCCTGTTCCGAGACCCAGTACCTCTCCTCCATACACCTCCACATGTCACCACTTCGGCGCTAACACCCACTGTCCATACTGAATACACAATCATTGAATTCGGAAATGTAGACCCTCCCTTTAAAAGGACGATTTCTCCTCGTTGGTGGCTGAATAGACCAAAAGTAAAATGTTGGCTTTTTATGTGTGTGGGTTGGAGAAATGAAGCAACGTAATGATAGATAGATAGATAAAGAGAGAGAGAGAGAGAGAGAGAGAGAGAGAGAGAGAGAGAGAGAGAGAATAATAATAATAATAATAATAATAATAATAATAATAATAATGATAATAATAATAATAATAATAATGATGATGATGATGGGCGCGCGTGTGCCTGTGTGTGTGTGTGTGTGTGTGTGTGTGTGTGTGTGTGTGTGTGTGTGTGTCTTTTATGCATTCGTTTTTTAGTTTAGCCAAAAGAGTTTGTATCCTAAGGTTCAGCAGTCGTCCTGGTAAACGATACTACCCCACACCTATACGTGTTACGTGGCAAAAATATCCACTGCCCATGTTATACCTAATTTATCTGACATGTCAGTGGGTTCTATAAAACATCAATTTTCTTTCATAGGGCTGTTTATCGCTCACCATATTATTCTAACATCAGGCGCTTTTAAGGGACGGAGGGAGAATAGCGTACGAAAAAGGGCTAACACGCTTAGAAATTGAATCCCTCATCCTTTGCGTGTTGCTAAAGAAAAATTCTAGAGTTTTTAACGGTGAAAACCCTCTTATTTAACCAGCTATGAACACATGCGGGTATTATATTCAGTCTCTCACCAAATGGTTCTGTTCAGCTGTGAACATTGAGTCCAGCAGTCAGCGAGCATCAACCCCTTTTGCTAGAGTTATTATACGGTTTATTCTCAGTATCGTCAGGTGATTACGTTCACTATTGGAGAGACCTGCAGGAGTGAAGGGATTAGCTATGCATGCATATATATATATATATATATATATATATATATATATATATATATATATATATATATATATATATATATATATATATATATATATATATATATATATATATATATATATATATATATCCTTCCCCAGTTCGAAAAGCATCTCAAAAGCCAAATAGAGCCGATAGCTATTAGCAAGAATAAACTGCGCATGTTCTCTGAACCATATGCAGCGATAAAGGGGCTAGAAAAGGCTATATTTACCACTTACATCGTTGGAAAAGTCTCTTAGAAATAATAAAACCGCCTGGAAAGAGCAAGAATTAAATGCTATTACACCGGTTAAAATTATCTCCATTAACACATTTCTTTATATCCAACCTAACACTAGACGATTTTGTACAGCTGGGGGAAATACTAACAGCAACGGCACTTAGTTCCCTGAGTTCGGTAACGGTGTTTTCTGACCACCACTTGGTCGAGGTGAAAATCAAGGCACAAATGCAGTGGATAAATAGGAGAGAAAGACAGGAGGAAGCAGTTCATACAAAGACGGTAGCAAGGTATATATATATATATATATATATATATATATATATATATATATATATATATATATATATATATATATATATATATATATATATATATATATGAGAGAGAAGGGGAGGAGCGATTGGGTAGATATGATTTGGAGCAGATGGGGGTAGTGGAAGATGTGTGTAAAGTAGTCACAGAAGAAATCTGTGCAGCATTTGAGGTGATGTGTGGGGTGAAGAGAAGACGAAAGAGAATGCAAGGAACAGCTTGGTAGAATGAATAAACGAGACAAATAGTGAGTGTATAACGAGCAGAGGCATGGAGAAAGTTGAGAGACGGAATGGAAAGTTACATGTTGAGAGGAAGAGGGAGGTGAAAAAATTAGTATGTGAGAGAAAGAAGAGAGGAAATGAGGAGTTTGGAAGTGGAGGGAATGTAAGAAAAACGTTTTGGAAGGAGGTAATGAGAGTTAGACAGGCTGATAAAGAAGATAGTAAGGGAGTGAAAGATAAAAAATGGAACATTGCTAGTGGAGAAGGGAGAAAATGTGAGTAGATGGAGAGAACAATTTTAGGAATTGTTAAATGTAGAGTATGAAAGTAACGCGAGTATTAGTGGCTGAGGAATGGCTGGGAGGAGTAGAGAGATGAGAAGAGAGGAAGAGATCAGTAGGATTGAAGTAGTGACTGCAGTGAAGAAAGTCAAAACAGGGAAAGCCCTAGGAATTGATGGAGTGTGTGGTGAAATGCTGAAGCACTGGGAAGAGATAGCATATTGGCCTGGAAGAAAGGTAGAGTCAAGGTAGACTGGCATTCAAGTATAATTTTTCCCTTGTACAAAGGAAAGACCGAAAAAAGAAGTGTGTGGTAATCATGCGGGCATTTGTCTTCTTATTGTAATAGGAGAAGTATGTGGTAATAAACTTATAGCAGAGTTAGCGTAATAACAGAGGAATTAGTTGGCAATGAAGAAGGAGGTTTCAGTACGGGAGGAGATTGTGTGGACCAGATATTCATCCTAAGGTGTTTCGTGGAAAACCTTCTGGAGAAGTGAAAGAAGTTGTATGCAGCCTTTATGGATTTAGGAGAATCATATGACTAAGTGGATAGATAATAAATGTGGAAAATATCACGAACATATGGAGTAAATGGGAAGCCGTTGAATGCAGTGAAGAGTATGTGTGAGAGCGCTAGGGCTGCAGTACGGGTGGACTGTAAACAGAACGAATTTTCTATCTGAATGTTGGACTGAAACTGGGATATGTCGTGTCTCCATGGTTGTTCAATTTGTATGTGGATGGAGTTATAATAGAGATACAAGGTAAGGCAGTTAATGCTAGAGCGGCCCTAATGGGTGAGGGCAGTGACCGAAAAGTTCCTGTTCTGTTTCTTGCAGATGATACTGTATTGTTCAATGTTAACAAAGGAGAACTGGAAGGCTTGTTGAATGAGTCTGGGAGAGCGTGTAAGAAACGGAATCTAAAGGTGAATGTAGGGAAGAGTAAAGTTGCGGTCTTCCAGAGATATGAAGTCAATGCACCGTGAGGATGGATGGTGGGGAAATGGAAAATGTGAGTGTAATTAAGTACCTGGATAGTGTGATAAGTAAGGATGGAAGTTTGCAGAATGAAGTGATTGAAAGGGTACAATAGGGAAGAAAAGTTGGTTGTTCTTTGAAAGGTTTATTAAGAAAGAGGGAAAAGAGCATGGAAGTAATAAAGTTGCTGCTTGATAGTATTGTGATACCAACTCTAACGTATGGACGCGAAGCTTGGACCTTGTTGGAAGGACACAAGAGTGAGAGCTGTGGAAAAGGGTTATCTGAAAGGAGCATGTGGAGTTACATGGAGAAACAGACTGACAAATCAGGAAACGAAGGAGCGTTGTGGTGTGGATGTGAATGTGATAGAAAACGTCAAGAGAAATACACTGAAGCGATTTGACCATATGGAAAGGATGGAGAGTGAGAGACTAACGAGGAGTGTGTGAATGAGGTGGAGGGGGGGGAGAGTGAGTGGGATACCGAGGATGAGCTGGAAAGAGGGAGTGGAGAGGTATATGAGAGAAGAGTATGTGAGTTTGGGGGAAGGCAGCATAATGACAGGGGACAGGGGGCAGGGCAACATGGAGGTGATTGTTTTGTGGCCATGCCTTACGGGATTAAGGCTTCAAGCTGTAAATAGAGAGAAAAATATTTATAGTTTTTACTCCTGCGACTTATAGACCAATTTGTACAGGTTAAGGTAGACTTCTTGCAATGATGGGGTTAATGTAGGCATCATTTAACCCCTCCAGTCGATAAATTATCTCTTAAGCTGAATACAATCGTCTGGTAGTAACAGGAATACGAGGAGTATGAAAGAACGTCAAGGGACAAAAGCAGGCGACACCTTTGTTAATACCAGACGATTTTACTTAGTTGAGAAAGTCATAGGTTTCAACCGTTTTAATCTGAGCGTCATTCTTTTTTTTTTTTTTCCATGTTACCAAACAATATTATTCAGTTTGAGAAAGCGTTTCATACTGATAGGGTTTGCTAGCGCTGCATCTAACCCTTTACTTCTAAATTCTCTCTTAGGCCGAATTAAATCGCCAGGAGATGGTAAGAGTAAAATGAATGACCTAATCACTACAAGTAAAAGAGAATTCCACCAAGCTGAATAAAATCATCTGAAGATAACACGAAGAAATATAATTATTATTGAAGGCGTTAAAAGTGTACTGGACTCTCTCTCACTCTCTCTCTCGCTCTCTCTCTCTCTCTCTCTCTCTCTCTCTCTCTCTTCATTATCCACCATTTTAGGAGAGAGTGTTATATTCGCCATCATTTATGGTTTTGACTCTTTCTTTCCTCAGTAAAAAAATCTTTATCATCATCATCAGCAGCACAATCATCTCCACATCACCACCACCATGATCATGCACTCAGTTCGAAAACGTTTTATTTGTATTATTTCTGCTGCGGGACGGTTTTCCAATCAGA
The DNA here is from genome assembly GCF_032717465.1 of Coenobita brevimanus. NCBI lineage: Eukaryota > Metazoa > Arthropoda > Malacostraca > Decapoda > Coenobitidae > Coenobita > Coenobita brevimanus. Next base: position 29,622,415 of record NC_137009.1, read on the forward strand.
CTTTACTGATCTACCAGAAGACCCGCCGACATGTCGTAAAAATACCCCCGTTAATACCAATACACCAGTCCTGTATGAGACAGCCCTAGAATGTATTCAATATGGACGGTGGGTGTTAGCGCCGAAGTGGTGACATGTAGAGAGGTGTATTGTGTGTAGGAGGACTGCTGGGCCTTGATAGCAGGCTGTGAAGCCTATGCCCAGAGTCGGACACATAAAAAAAAAATAAAAAAAAATATAATAAAGTTTATGGGACAAATTTCTAATTGCAAGGGCTAGATGCAGCCTTCATTAATCCACTCGCTACTACCATGTTCTCATTATCAGAATATTACCATTTGGTCGGAACAGGAAAATAAGTGACACCTTTTCTTTTTTCTGATTTAACACCCGACGATTTTATTTCCCAGTTAATGGGTGGAGATCTGTCTCATTAAGCTTTTACTGTCACACTCAGATATTTTATTCTGGGTGACGCCAACGAAATCATTCTGCAACAAGATTTCCTTTGGTTGTATGTATACAGAATCCTGAACGATTCTGATTATAGCAAGTCCTCATAACAGTTTAAGCTCTAATAGCTCTCTGCTCGGTTGAAGGCCTAGTCAGACTGGAAGACTGATCTGATTAGTAATGAAGGAGACTAGTTCCTCTCTCATAAGTAAATTTCACTGATATTTCAAGTAGCTAATCGCGACTTACCATTCAAACTGGGGGAGTGGGCCAGTTCCATCAGATGACAACGAACAGATATCAGTAGGACAATGTAATGGTAGTTTGTAAATATACACTTGGGGATATGTGAAGAGAAGGATGGCGTTCCAGATGACTATGATACTCTATCCCCATAATAGGCTCTATCATCACAATGATCTTAAAGCAATGTATATTGATTTAACTCTTTCAGGACAAGACTGGGTGGTCAGGATGGGCTTGGATAGTGGTGATTGATGGGCGATGACGACAAAAATTTTACTCTGTGAATACGAGTATAATCTTTGGAAGTTGGCTGCCAGTCGATACAGTCACTGTTGCAGCAAGATAGGTATAAACTGATGAAGACCATAAACCCTAACAGCCCAGGTCATGGCCAAGGGTAGTCAGACGTAAGGATTGTATGTACTAGTAACCAAAGAGACTCATTTCTACTGCATAACTCAGTCTCCTCGAATTTCCCTTACAGCCCAGTTCATGTCCAAGTGTAGTCAGAGTTAACTAATAGCCAGGGAGATTCAGTCGCATCTCATAAGAGGCTCACTGAATTTCATGCAACCACGACTTAGAACAGCATTCAAGCAGTTGGTGTTGTCTGTTTGTATAAAGTGAAAACAAACCGTATTTTTAGGGTTGTTACGTCACGACAGAAATGGTTAGGAGGGATGAAGAAATGAAAGCAGGATGGGCTTGGATGGTTGTGGGCAGCTGAGCAAGCCGGTGGAAATACACTGATGTTAAAATGGTGTATGTAGACCAGTGGGATGTATGGTAGTGGAAATGTAGCAAGATAAATGGATGGAATAGCAAGGAAGGAGTACAAAGGAAACCAAACAGCAACAGACCTTATGGTCCTTTCGAGGTTGTTTGTTACAGAGTAGACTATGATTACGAGATCTAACTACATGCTGAAGGATAAGGATAGTAAAGCAAGAAGGCTCCCCCCGCCTCCAAACCCTCCAGTTAAAAATGGCAAGAAAAAGTGAGAAAAATCACCATGCCGCATGGAAAAACTGACATGGAAATTTCATAGGAAAGACTGAAAAGGAAAATCTACGCTCTATAAGACTTTATCTATAGGCTACCAGTATGAATAACATGAAAAAGAAAGTAGTAAAGTAAAATGAATAATCGAATAATTAAATAACTAATGCATGTCACTATGTACGGGTACGTTGAGTTGACGGGGCGTCTGCAGACACAGTGTGGAAATTGCACAGTGCACAGTGTGTATATTCAAGGGTGGTGCGGCAGCCTTGCCTGGCGCTATTAAGGTAGGCAGCAGTCAGTCAGGCCACAGCTCCATTCATTCCACTGAGACTAGGAACTTTCCCATGCGGGACAAGCACACAAGTTACCTCCTGAAGCAGTGACCCCTGGTATATTAAAAAAAAAAAAAAATCCCGATGGCGGCCACGTAACTAACAGGGACCCTCAGTGATCCACAGCCCATCACAGGTCGAAAGTATGAGTAGTGACCGTTAACTCAGGGCTATATGTGCATATCCTAGCCTATGCATATAATATATTTGCATTTAATACATTGATCCAGGCTTTAAAAAAAAAATAACTAAAATAAAATAGAATACAAAATTAAACATACACAAGTGTTTTATTCAGGAGTAAACGTATTAAGCTGGGGGTTAGATGCCAAATACTTATCCAGGCGACCTTTAAAGGTATGTACTGTATTACAATTTAGTACGTTGGAGGGCAATTTATTCCATATATTCACAACTCTATTGAAGAAGAAATGCTGAGTTTCATGCGACTGGAATCGTTTGCCAATTATTTTATGCCCATTGCCTCTGTGTAATTCAAGTGATCAACTGTGAAGTATTTATCGACAGTCATGTTATCATGTCCTTTGAATATCTTGAATACTTGAATTAAATCTCCTCGCAGCCTCGTTTTGTTAGCGTACAGAGATTCAGGGCTTCTAAACGTTCCTCGTACTGTTTATTTCTCAATCTAGGTATCATCTTTGTCATCCTTCGCTGCACTCTTTCAAGCTTTTCCATATCCTTTTTATAATATGGTGACCAAAACTGAACGCAGTGATTGTAGACGGTGCTGCAGTGGAGGAATATCCAGTTAGCAAGTGGTAAACCTATACCGTAGTTCAATTCTCGAAGCGATCAAACTGCTGGCCAGTTTGTTTTTCCCTAGTCCCTGTTCAATCACCAATACAAAAGTGTCCAGACGATCCAAGGGCCTACAATTTTGCCTAGAGTCCACTGAGCTACCCATGAGCTCACTGTGCACTCACCTTTACTCTCCCTTGTTTTTTTTTTTTTTTTTTTTCTTTTTTTTAGGTGGAGGAACAGTGAGGGGGGGGGGAGTATGTTTCATCGTTGGCGTGAATGAATTGTTCAGTGGTTCACTGCTTTACCTGCTGAAGGGATACCGGCTGTTGATTTCGAGAGTATCTCCATTTAAGTTCAATGATTGCTTGTGGAATTGTAGGGATATAATATGCCTTATTAAAAACTTACTGTCTACCTTAATGACCCTGGCGAAGTCGACAAATATTAATCCATAGAGATCTTCTTTTACACAAATTTTAGTGGATGAGCTAAAATGTGATCAGCAGAGCAGGATGGGTGAAATGACAGTGGTAGTGCAGTTCTTACCCGCGTGAAATACTCTTTTCTCCATTCTCCATTCCTTTCTTTAAAATGTAAAAATAATTGAATGGTGTACAGAGATAACGAGTGATGAGACAGGAATTGATGAATGGAGGGGAAGAAGTAATGAACAGAGGAGTAATTGGAAGGGACAGATAGATAGATAGATAGATAGACAGATAGATAGATAGAGAGAGAGAGAGAGAGAGAGAGAGAGAGAGAGAGAGAGTTTTGAGCAGGTTATTGGAAATATTAGGCTACCTATATTATGACACTAGACAAGTAAAGTTCATTTGTTTTAACCTTATGAGTTTAATTTTATTTCCAGAGAGCTACAGGGGATACATAGTTCCCAGTCACCCTTTCAGTACCACGGTTTCATATATATCTAAAGTACTTGCACCTACCAGGCTATTTCATTCGTCTTCTGGGAGATCAGTACATCATCCATTCTTTTATTGCCCAGTACGGAGCGTAAGGACCCAGAGTTAGGCTGCGTAGTCCTGAAATTTAAGTCAAAAGTGACCGTTTGGGTTGCCCTGAGTGGTATTATGAGATCAATACACCCCAACTAATGTCGTCATGTAAACCCTTATGGGCCACATTCAGCTGGATCTCCTGAACCCACTAGACCAACAGTACCTAAGTTAACTGTAGTTTGGAGAATCTATACAGTCAGTTAAGATCTGTCGCCTTCCCTCTTTCTTTCACCATGGACTCCGAAAACCAGTCTGGTGAATCCGCAACAATCGACACTGATGACACTGACCTGTAACTAGTTAAAATGCAGTATTCTAAGAGGCACTGGAGCCTTCGCAGCATTTCTTTCATGACAATGTATTTTCAATACAACACAATGATATTGTTTTATATTTATGTTATTTATACCGTTTTAATGCCGACATATATAACCTCTTCCCTCCCGACTTATAGTGCATATTACACATCAACATTCTTCCATTTATATGTCATTTATATTTTGCTTGAAGATCCTGATTTAATTCTAGTGTACGGGTTTTAATTTTTTTCCGAGACATTTGTTGTTGCGCCGTCAAACTCTTTTTAAATAACTCAGTTACTTTCATTTAACGGAGACATACATTGCCTCTGCTGTCTTCCAGAGGATACCGAGGTGCAATGAGACCAATAAAATACTTAATAGGAGGTGGCACGAAGGTTCCAAAGCCACATAGAATTAATCAACCCAAAGTCTTCAGTGGTGGTTCTTGCGGATTCATCAGGCTGATTATCGAATGGAGAAAGAAGCCGATGAAGAGAGGGTTTATCGTTGACTGAACATGACACCAGGGTCTGTGTCGAACGGTGGAAGTGTTAATGTGAGGTAGGAGACACATACTACACCTCATACACTATACACTGCCAGAACACAAACTACCACACCACATACTGCCACACATCACACTGTCACATCTTCTGCTACCACACTTCACACTGCCACACCTCACACTGCTACACCTCACAGTGCCACACCTCACACTGCCACACCTCACGTTGCCATACTTCACATTGTCACACCTCACTGTGTCATACCTCACACTGCCACACCTCACACTGCCACACCTCACACTGCCATACTTCACATTGTCACACCTCACTGGGTCATACCTCACACTGCCACAAATCACACTGTCACATCTCACACTGCCACACCTCACTCTGCCACACCTCACATTACCACACCTCACATTCCCACACTTCACACTTTCACACTTCATACTGTCACAACTCACACTGCCACACATCACACTGCCACAAATCACACTGTCATATCTCATACTACCACACCTCACATAACCACACCTCACATAACCACACCTTACATTACCACACCTCACATAACCACACCTCACATAACCACACCTCACATAACCACACCTCACAAAACCACAACTCACATTACCACACCTCACAAAACCACACCTCACATTACCACACCTCACAAAACCACACCTCACATTACCACACCTCATAAAACCACACCTCACATAACCACACCTCACATAACCACACCTCACATTACTACACCTCACATTACCACACCTGAGGGTGAAAGACTGACGAAGAGAGTGTATGTGAGCGAGGTGGAGGGTGGAAGAGGGAGGGGGAGACCGAGGATGAGATGGAGGGATGGGGTGGAGAGGTATATGAGAGAGGGGGGTGTGAGTTGGGAGCAGGGTAGTGAAATGGCGGGGGACAGGGCGACTTGGAGGCGATTTGTTTGTGGCCACCCCAAACGGGATTGAGGCGTCTGGCAATAGATAGATAGATAGACATTACCACACCTCACATTACTACACCTCACATTACCACACCTCACATAACAACACCTCACATTACTACACCTCACATTACAACACCTCACATAACCACACCTCACACTACCACACCTCACATAACCACACCCCACATAACCACACTTCACGTCACCACACCTCACATTACCACACCTCACATAACCACACCTCACATTACCACACCTGACACTGGCATATCTCACACTTCCACACCTCACACTGTCACACCTAACACTGCCACGCCTTACACTGCCCTTCATCACACTGTCACACCTCACACTGCCATACCTCACACTGTCCTTCATCACACTGTCACACCTCACACTGCCATACCTAACACTACTTCATTTTCATTCCTCACACTGCCACACTCACACTGCCATGCCTCACACTGCCACATCCTACGTTGCCACATATCACGGAATTCAAGGGAGTGTAGACAATGAAACGTCCACATACCACACAAACGTTTGGTCAGAGGAAGTTTAATTGAGGTATTTAAATGGATGAAGATTGTGCCAGATGGAAATTGTATATACTGTTATTAGTTGAGAGTAAGAAAAAAAGATAATACCTAAAAGAAATTTGAGAAGAGAAAGTGACCATGACTATATTAAACTGAGAAGCGAAAGGCCGACATAGTGGTGTGATGTAGAACTCGGTGTAATGAAGTGAGACAGTGTGCAGTGGTGTGGTGTGTGAGGTAGTAACGGTAATGTATTGTGGCAATGAGTAATCTGAGTTGAATATAATATGTTAACGTGTTTTCCTCTTTTCACAATAACTTACCTTTAATTGCCGTCTCACCTTTTTAATGCTGATTTATACCAATAAGTTAATAACAGTAGAGTATGATGGTAGTCACTAGAAAATGCTTTGGGAAGGATGAAGAGCCGTTGTTTTGCCTCTTTGTACTCTAGGTGGAAAAAAAATGCAGAAGGACAAAAATGTTGTCCAGGTTCAGGTAAAAGAAGTATAGGTACACCATTCCTGGGATTTTTTAAAAGTATGTTAAATCACTGTTCTCCATGGTGTTCATGAGGAGTGGCGACACTGTGCACCCGGAGCAGAGCAGCTGCGACATTCGCCCGGGAAACAAACCCCTTCATATTTCCCTGCACCTCGCAGTGGAGAAGGACCCTGATCCAACCTTGGCGAGGTGCTGTCTACCACAAGGGGACACCGGTCCCACAGAATCAGTTGCTTACCTGTGGTCGACTGGTCTGCTTGACCAGGCAGATGGGGATTGGGCAACAACAATAACTGGTCTCCATGTTTCTTAGAGTGATATAACTGTCATTTAAAGAGAAATACATCACTGGTAGTCAAACGGTGGGTATATTTTCTGCTGCCTATGCTGAACCAACAATAGTTGACCCAATACTAACTGGTTGCCAACAGACAAACGACATGGGGAAATACTATTTTCCGAACGGTAATATGCCTACTAATCTAAGTACGCGTAGCTGTGTGTTGTGTATATAAGGTTTATTCTCAGTGTAAATTGTTGCTCTCATCCTACTTAATTTGCGACACGAGAGGACACTCAACAAATTGACTGACCAATTGACTGTTGCTTGTGGAGATGTATCGGCTAAACGATTGAGCTTTACGACATGGTGTCACAGTGTGAGTAATGTGTTTCATGCAATGCTCAGTTGTCATCACATATTGGTATCTATTCTTATTTGGCACCTCATGATCTGACCTCGAAATGGTATCAAACGCAATAAATCATGGTGCCGTTGAGGTATGGAGGAACCGGGGGTGTAATCGGAAGCACACTCCGCCAGCAGCGGGAGGTCTCAGTTTCGACTCCGGCCGGCATGATTTTCTTTGTCCCAACCTCTTCCCACCTGGAACTGAAATAGGGACCCGAACTGTAAATTCGACAGTTGTGTGTTGTAGTCTGGCGTAAAACTGTGGCAGCAAAGACTGTCTGCCTTAACTACTTTCTTGTAGTCGATGGAGATTGATTCGATGCCTTATTTTTTCATTTATTTATTTATTTTTTGTCATTGGGTCCAAAGCCAACAAAATATACGGCAGGTGTTATAAAGACTTTCCTGGTTTAACCTTAAAACCTAATTTGTACACTCGCTAGCGACAGTTTATGTCCATCCTCTACCCTTACCCCTGGCAGGAGGGAATCGCAGCCAGGGTTTCACACCGAAAGACCTGTTGTTTTACGTTTGAAATTTTTTCTACATTGCATGAGTAACAGTGTTATCGTGAACTGTTCTCCATGTAGTCTAGTGAACCTTCCAACTATCACCTTAACACTAGACATCAGGTTTTCGTGCGGTGTTAAAGCCTGGCTAAGACTTCCCTCCAGCCAGAGGCAGGAGGAGGGAGTGAGCAGAAGATGTGGCTTACGAATAAACTTTTTTTTTTTTATGTGTCCGACTCTGGGCATAGGCTTCACAGCCTGCTTTCAAGGCCCAGTAGTCCTCCTACATACCATATACCTCTACATGTCACCACTTCGGCGCTAACACCCACCGTCAATACTGAATACATGCCAGGGCTGTCTCATACAGGACTGGTGTATTGGTATTAGCGGGGGTATTTTAACGACATGTCGGCGGGTCTTCTGGTAGATCAGTAAAGTCTGCTTTAATGAAATTCAAATCCTTAAACTGTTCCCTGCCCCAGCGGGGATTTGAACCTGGGTCCATAAGGACTGCAAGCCACCTCTTTACCGACTGAGCCACCGACTCCCCCATGCACATGTATGGCTTCACCGTTGAAGTAGGTATAATATAACTGCTGGCAGAATAAATCCAGTGCCTGGAATGTAAAGCTGCGGTTGAGTGTTGTACTCTGGAGGAATGTATGGGTGCTTTCCTTGTCAGTCAGTCACTGGAATTTTTGACATGGCATCAAGCATTTTAAAACAGATTGGCCAAAATATGAACCAAAAAAGGAAGAGGAAGAGAAGTAAGAGGAAGTTTGGATTCACGAATATCGACTTGAGATTTGTTACTGCTGACACTCAGGTATGCTAAATACTAGTCTTCCCCTCGAATGCGATTCCCAGTAGTCGGTATCACAACCAGTTCCCCAACTGCAGCAGTGGGTGAACCGGGATAATGGGGAGACAAACTTTTCCAAGAGCCTAATCGGTCCGAGAATCGAAAGCAAGGTCTTCCAGTTACGACCTGGATGGTAAGACGAAATGTAATACCTTATAAGCAATTAATGGAAACATAAAATACTGAGTCGATAAGGATACTCTAATATTCTTTCAGTTTTAAAAAATAATCACAGTCTATCTCTTAAACTGTGGAGGAGACTTATTACACTCACGCTCGCAAGCCCAGGCGGGACTTATGTTTTGCGTGGCGTGATTCTGTGTGTGCTTGTCTGTCCGTTTATCTGAGAAGAAAGAAACTGAAACAGTTTTGACTCAGTTTTAAACAAACTTGGTGGAAGGTTTGAGAGTCAGAGCTACGTCAAAGTTCAGACTAATAAGAAAAACTTTAAGAGTTTTGATCCGATTTAGCCCAAAGTTGGTGGAATAGCTGAGGGTACGTCAGGAACAAAGGGATTCTTTTTTGAGATCAGAGAAAGGTTGAGGTCATAGAACAAGATCAGTTTTCAGCCTGGGCTGAATATGTGTGTGTGTGTGTGTGTGTGTGTGTGTGTGTGTGTGTGTGTGTGTGTGTGTGTGTGTGTGTGTGTGTGTTTTAACAAAGTACCTTAACTTAAACAATTTTGATCTGAATATGACCAAACTTGGTGAAGACATGAGTATCAGCTAAGGGTTTGTCTTATCGCTTTTGAGAACAACAGGTACGGCAATGGTTGAATGACAAGGTCAACATTTTTTTTTTTTTTTTTCACGACGAAGATGAAACTTGTGGAAAGAGTTAAAGTAAAATAAAGGTCAAGGGAACTGAATTTCAGGACAACCAGTTAAAGACTTAGGTTAAAGGGAGAAATTAAGTAGTCAGGGTCACATGGCAAATTTCAACTTAGACAATCTGGATCCGATTTAGATCAAACTTACTGTATGGGATGAGGATAAGGCAAAGACGAAGGGAATCATCTTTGAGAACAATCACTCAAAGGTCAAGGTCACGGGGCAAGGTCAAAGTTTGACTCGTGATGGTGTAAAAAAAAAAAAAAATGATCTGATTTAACCGCATTAGATGGAAGACCGAGAAGTCAGCCAGGTTAAACAACTTCTTTAAAGAACATTAGCTTAAAAGTTAGAGTCAATGGGCAAGGTCAGCTTACGAAGCTTTTAAGGTAATATATATATATATATTTATATATATATATATATATATATATATATATATATATATATATATATATATATATATATATATATATATATATATATATATATATATATATATATCAGACAGCCTATGCCACTTGATAGAGATACATAGGCTGTATCGTCCCTATTTCGGTCGGGATAGGCCGATCCTGCAGTGGATACTCAAACGGCTGATGATGATGATGATGATATATATATATATATATATATATATATATATATTTATATATATATATATATATATATATATATATATATATATATATATATATATATATCCCATTGGAGCCCAGTGTCTGGAATATTGGACAGAACTGGAATTTTTCAAGTCTTTATAAAGTAGGGAACCCCTGGGGAGGGACCTATGAGCTTCGCAACTATGAGCCGATAGGCGGAGGGCGGAACGCTTAGTACCCACCCAGTGCCATGCCTCGCCCAGCACCCTTTGGATCCAATGGGATGTGTAGATAGACAGATAGATAGATATTTATATACAGTATATACAGTATATGTATGTATATATATATATATATATATATATATATATATATATATATATATATATATATATATATATCATCTCATTAGCCGTTTGACTGTCCAGTGCAGGACCGGTCTAACCCGACTGAAGTGGGGACGATACAGCCAATGCATCTCTACCAAGTAGCTTAGGCTGTCTAGTAGAGACTGTATGTAGGGTGAGAAGTGCTTGTAAGTGTAATTGTAATGTTGGAGTGGCTTTGGATGTGTGTGTAGTCTGTGAACCAAGTGTAATCGGCCCGCGCAAACCGACTGGGTGCAAGCATACATTATAGTATGCGACACTGGTTCAACCACATCACCCCTTGTGTCCGCCAATGTAGTACGTGGCCCGAAGAACGCTCCCTGGCGGGGCGCGAACCCTCGTTCTTCAGTGTACGAAAATGCACACTTTACCACTGAACCACAGAGGCTCCATATATATATATATATATATATATATATATGTGTGTGTGTGTGTGTGTGTGTGTGTGTGTAGATGAAGGGATTCGATTTGGTAAACAGTTTATATATATATATATATATATATATATATATATATATATATATATATATATATATAGACCAAAACAAGTGGAAAGGATGAAGATAGGCCAGGGATGAAGACATACGGCTTGAGAACAATAGGTTAAATGTAAAATAACAGGGCTCAGACAACTGTGATTTAATTTGGACCAAACTAAATGGAAATGATAAGGGTCAGTCAAGAATGATGTAATTCAACTATGAGAATTGTCAGTCGAAGGTCAAGGCCACAGAGCAAGGCAAAGTTAATTATTTAACCCTTATACCATCTGTATGGTGCATTTATAGCACTGTTTGAATGCTACTTCTAAAAATTTTTATTTTTATTTTACTCTGGCTACCACCAGATAATGTTACTCGCCACTGGCAAACCTCTGGAGGACTGGGGTTAAAAGGATAAAATGGGAGATGGTAGAATAATGTACTAACTGATGGTACGAGGTTACAATACAATAACTCAAACATGTAGCACACTCTGACCCAGTACTACGTACGGATAAATTATTGACGTACTGCAGATGACTGTGAGAAACGGATTGCCCAGGATGTAAACTAATCAAATGGTATGTCTCTGGCCATGATATATCCCGGCCTACGATATCGGACAATTTGTGTCAGTAGCTGAACATGCTCATCGTGTGTTTCGTAAACGTTCCGTTCACAAATCGTGCAATATATTTCCGTCTAAATTCCCATCACGTAAGGTTAAAAATGTATAAAAGGCAATGACTAATATTATACAGTACTTGCACATGTACTTTATGGCATGAAATATCGTCCATAATTACTTGCGAATGAACTGGGTACGGGATCAGAGTGTTAGGTATTATATTTAACCCTCTGGCCACAGGATGACTCCCAGCAACAAGGAATATCGTTTGGGTCAAGCCGTACATTATACTTTATTATTAATCTTTTCCCCTATGACTGAAGCCTTATCTGATATATGTATATTATCGTAATTTCTCATGTATAGATGATTTGCACATAATGCACTCCATATATATCAGTGTATTTCATTTCATTTACAGTATATGCGAGGTACAGTGGTTACTATTCATACTGCCAGGTGTAACTCAACGTCAGTGATATCAACCAAAGGGAAACTGCTGTACTCATGTCACTGTGTTAATCTACCAGCAAATTGGGCTCAGGGAGCTCATTATTCTCTCTCTCTCTCTCTCTCTCTCTCTCTCTCTCTCTCTCTCTAATGCATCCATAATCCACCTCCACAGGCGTACGAGGAACTGGAAGGTCTGCTCCTGGCACATCACATTTGTATCGCCGTCAAGGAGAAGCTGGTAAAGGATTCTGGAGTGGCTGACGAAAGTGCCTATGACCTGATAGTGCAACGACTCCTGACCAAGACACGAGCAAGAGGTAAGGCGTTGTGTGGCTGTACTTTGATGGTACTTCACTGGAAATTTAGCTGTATTTTGGTCACGGTTTGGTGGTAGTTTTGGGCAGAGTGGTTTTAGGCGTCGTCTTAAGGTGCCTACGACCTGATAGTGCAACGACTCCTAATCACGACGCTTGCCAGAAGTAGGTCGTGGGGTGGTAGTGGTTTCTCAGCTGATTGATAGTAGTCTGGCGGTAGTTTGATCGAAGTTTTGTGGTAGGTTGTTCGTCTTTGGGAAGTAGAATGTTAGCATTTTGGTAGTTACATGTATTCCCATTTGGTCACATTTACCTGGTGTTTGGAAGCAGGTTGCCGGTAGTTTGGTTGTAGTATCCACATGTGAGAATATCAAATTATACTATCACCAAATTATACTATTAACCTGCTCCCTAACTACACACTTCTATGATGCGTGATTTTGAATTGTTTGGATTGGAAGCAGCAAGTGTGATTCGCGTGCGCGTGTGTGTGTGTGTGTGTGTGTGTGTGTGTGTGTGTGTGTGTGTGTGTGTGTGTGTGTGTGTGTGTGTGTGTGTGTGTGTGTGTGTGTGTGTGTGTGTGTGTGTGTGTGTGTGTGTGTGTGTGTGTGTGTGTGTGTGTGTGTGTGTGTGTGTGTGTGTGTGTGTGTGTGTGTGTGTGTGTGTGTGTGTGTGTGTGTGTGTGTGTGTGTGTGTGTGTGTGTGTGTGTGTGTGTGTGTGTGTGTGTGTGTGTGTGTGTGTGTGTGTGTGTGTGTGTGTGTGTGTGTGTGTGTGTGTGTGTGTGTGTGTGTGTGTGTGTGTGTGTGTGTGTGTGTGTGTGTGTGTGTGTGTGTGTGTGTGTGTGTGTGTGTGTGTGTGTGTGTGTGTGTGTGTGTGTGTGTGTGTGTGTGTGTGTGTGTGTGTGTGTGTGTGTGTGTGTGTGTGTGTGTGTGTGTGTGTGTGTGTGTGTGTGTGTGTGTGTGTGTGTGTGTGTGTGTGTGTGTGTGTGTGTGTGTGTGTGTGTGTGTGTGTGTGTGTGTGTGTGTGTGTGTGTGTGTGTGTGTGTGTGTGTGTGTGTGTGTGTGTGTGTGTGTGTGTGTGTGTGTGAGAGAGAGAGAGAGAGAGAGAGAGAGAGGTGGGGGAGGGGTGGACGAACTCTTTCACTAATGTCACCACCTACGGACACAAGACTTCTTTTGTCACGGCTGGGCAGAACAGTTCTCGCCAAATGGAACTGGGTCACACACAGTTAGAATTCATTATCCTATTTGCATCAAGCGACGACCCACATTTATGAGCAGAATGAGTCTCCTTAGTTAATATATCAACCTTGCAATCAACTCAGCTGAAAGTGTTTGGGCTTCTTGTCAAGTTAGGGTAGACACGCTGTTGTACTCCGCTCTCCCTGCAGGCGTGATAGTGTCTGGGCTAAACAGGGAGGTGGTTAGTGAGATGCGTTCCATTCATCGCAACAGCGCAAGAGCACCTTCCCATGTCACCATTTGGTCATTAATACACCACTACACTTCGGATTGACTTACACCTTCACATGTCACCACCTGGGGATTAACACGCCACTCCTCTTCGGAATGATGTACACCTTCACATGCCACCACTTGGGCACTAATACGCCACTTTACCTGCAGGTGTGATAATCTTCGGGTCGGATCAGGAGGTGGCTGGTGTGATGCGTGCCGTGCGTCGCAACAACGCTACCGGCACCTTCACATGGATCGGATCGGACGGGTGGTCGGCTCGCACCCTCGTCTCTTCAGGTGAGCTGGGTGGGTTCGAGATTAGTCTGGGTGATTTGGGGTTTATGTAGATGGATCTGATCTACTCTGAGGTTATCCTGTATTCATCTGGTTTGGTTCGGGTGTGTCAGTTTGGGTGAACTGAGGTTAGTTGGGTGGACTGGGGTTTGTTTGGATGGATCTGGGTTGGTCTGAGTGGATTTAGGTTGGCATTGCTAGATCTAAGGAAATTTGGTTGGCTTTAGAGTAGTTCAGGTGAATCTGATTACGTTTGGACTGGTTCCGTCTTAGTTTAGGAGGGCTGGATTTAGTTTGCATAGAGCTGATATACTTTTGGTGGATCTCAGTTAGTTTGTGTAGACTGAAATTAGTTCATATAGCTCGATTCGTTTGGTTGGATTAGAGCTAGTTTCTGTATATTTAGAGTTAGTCTGGATGTAACGGGATCAGTGTGGGTGGATCTAAGTTGGCTTGGGCGGGATGGGTTTCTCTTAAGCTGACTGGGGTTAATTAACATGGGTTTGACTAAAATTACTTAAACACTTCAGATCGATGGTGTATTATTCACTGTACTCAGGACACCGCCAAACGATTATCTTTAACCGAAGAAGACCTTGTAACAGTGAAGGGGTCAGTGAAGGCTACATCTATCTCTTCCAGTGCCGAAGGTCTCTCCAATATTGAATAACGTCGTCTGTTGGTGGCAAGATCATACTCTTCAATTCGTCATTATAGTGAATGGATTAAATTAGCCTGGGTAGATAAGTTACTTCTGGAAGGCAGGGACTTCTACCAAGGAGTATCATGTAGGATTGGCTGTAACTGAGGTAACTAGTACATGACACAAACTCCAGGGTAAAAAATAAAAGTAGTCTAAGAAGTAGAGTGAGGTTGGATGAAATGGGTTTAATCTTGTTGGATTTATGTTAATCTTAATATAATCACCTTCATTTGAGAGTATTTTATTATTTTTTAAATAACAGACGAGAGGCAGGAAAAACAAATTAAAAAAAAAATCCATACACCAAATTACAGGTGTCCTCCATCCATAAAAAAAAAAAATGTAACAGGTGGTCTTGAACAGCTGTAGGTTGAAGTTTTGGGGGAAACAACTCTGGGGAAGCGACTAAGCGAGTTCCAGAGAGATGCATTTCGGGGAGTAAAAGAATTCTGAAAGGCTAAAGTCATTCAATATGGCAGCAAGACAGTCGTCATGAGAGCTGTGAGATGCCCGTGCAGTGCGAGGGAAGGCTTGGAAAAGTGGCACAATGGATGCAACATAGTGTGAGCATTTGCCATAAAAGTATCTCTAAAATAATGCAAGGGAGACAACATTCGTTCTTACTTGTACGGAAGGTAGTTCAACTGTAATAGATTGGTTATTAATAATTCTAACAGCTCTGTTCTGAATTTTGTCCATTTGTTTCAGTGCAACCTCTCCACACCCACTCCACTAGGGTGAACAATATTCGAGCTGAGGGCACACATCACTCTTGTAAATTATAGTCAACTACTCGCCAGTGGAGTTGTGGACTCTCTACAATAATCTAAGTTTCTCTGAAGCGGTCTTAGCAAGTGATCTAACATGACAGGTCCAGCTGAGGGCATTGTTTAGTGAAACACGGAGATTTTCAGCACTTTCAGAGATAGGAATATTATTAATATTGAAGGTAATTTAGGAATCAGGCAGTATCTGTATATTACTAAATCGTATATACAGTATTTTGTTTTCCTATAATTAAATGAGATTATGTTATTTTGTCCCCATTCGGTGGTCTTAGAGAAGTCTTGATTTGTGAAGATTACTGAACTGAGTTGTCAGTTAGAGATATTAAACTTTTGGCCAGTTCCATGATGCCCTTATTGTTAATCGCATTTTCTTTCTTCCATTCTGGTTTAAATATGGTAGGCACTTCTACCCTTCAGAATTAACCGATTCCAAACAAACTGATACACAATGACCAGCCTATGACCTAGTTGTGTCCGCGAGGTTTTGGTTGCAAAGCAACTACTTTTTGCCCAGCAACGGCCTAAAACCGCTTTTTTCGTACTTTTCACGTTATGAGCTGTAGAAGCATTACCAATGGGCACAGAAAGCTCTGACTTCGTCGGGCGAAATCTTGACATTCCCTATCGAAAGAGTACCATCCAGTTTTCCCTTCACTAGTCTAGTTTTCGAGTGGCAACATTGTGAAGATTGCCCTCAGCATCCCTAGCAACCAGCATCGGTTTTGAAAAATGCCCCTCTAGTTCCTCAGCAGCTCGATGGAATTGAATGAAAGATTGCAGTCTTATAGACACTGATTAGTACCACAACTTTTATTGTACACCTATGTGCTACATTTTCCAGGTCAGGGGTCAAAGGTCATCAAATGCGAAAACAGTGAAAACAGCAGTAATAGCGACAATGGTCGCGTGAAATGCTAAGGCTTTAAAGATTGTTAAGCCAGAGCCATGATTCTTAGGTGGAATGTTGCACTGGAATACCTCCACACAAGAATGGCATTTAGTGTCGAAATTCAGTTCCGGGCGCTGGCAGCGCCACCCAGAAGTTATACTCCTGGTGGGCCATTCTACGAATTTCAAATTCCCTTGCTCCACAGTGGGTGGATGGAATCGAATAAAACTGTGCATACTTATAGACCTTCATGGGTGCTACAAGTGTGCTTTGTAGAAGCATGACCTATATCCACCAGGTCAGAGGTCAAAGGTCATCAAGTGCAGAAAATATGAAAAGAGCTTAAATTAAGACCATGCTCATGCAAAATGCTGAGGCTTTGAAGGTTATTAAGCCAGGGCCATGATTCCTGGGTGGAATGTTGCACTTGAGTACCTCCAAATAAAAATGACTTTTAGTGTCGAATCTCACTTCTGGTCGCTGACAAATCTTGGTCAGCTTACAGCTGATCATTTTCACCCACCGGCTTGTGTGACTGAGTGTGTGAATGGAGTGTGAAGTGCTGAGTTATCTGCAGATGAATGGATGGGATTATGGGTTACAGATAAGAGATCATTAATATGAATTAGGAATATGGTTGGAGTAAGAACTGATCATTGTGGCACGCTGCCATTAATCGACTGGAAATTGGGATTATACATCATTTACTGTTATCTTTCTATCACTGAGATATGAGGAAATTATAGAAACAAAAGATGATAGGCCACAGCAAGGGAGTTTGGATAACAGGGAATGGCAACACACTGTCACAAGCTTTAAGAATATCATGTGCTGCTGCATGATTTCCTCCATCTCGAAATGATCGGCTCTTGAATTTGGCTCTCTCTTGTATTTTGTTTTTCTCTTGGAAGAAACAATAATTGCGGGCCCGCAGCCGTTGGTTCCTTCTTCCTCGCATTTAAAAAAAAAAAAAAAGTTGGTCAACTTACTGATGGATGGTATGAGTCAGGAAATTGATTACATCAACAGTGGATCTTCTGCTGCAAAAACCATACCGTCAATCACTAATTGAGTTATTGGATTCAAGATGTTTAGCTATGTGCATGGTAACGACAGTTTCAAATACTTTACCAAGGGAAGATGTAATAGCTATTGGTCTGTAATCAGAAAGGTCAGAGGAACTTCCTTTCTTCGGCATTGGGTGGATATTGACTCCTTCCATGAATTAAGGAATGAAGAAGTACGTATGCATAGTCTGAATAATTTAGCTTAGGCATGAGCAAGTACTGGGGAACATATTTTCAAAAGAGAGGAATTTTATCTGAACCTGGAGCTTTGTTCTTTGGTAAATTGTCTGGGATGGATTTTAGGTATCTGGTCTGCATCTTAAGTGAAACCGTTTTGGGAGAGTCAAGTTTTAGTACATGGAGGTCCTGGCTTACTTCCTCTAAGGTATATAATCTGGCAAATGTACTGGCAACGATATTAGCTTTACCACATGGATCATATATAGTATTACCATCTGAATATTTTAGTGGGGGAATGGGTGATGACTTGTTGAAGTTATTATTGAAAGAACTGAGAGTTGATCAGAATATTCCTTTGTCATTATGATTATTTAATAGTTTGGATGCTTGGTTGTGAAGAAAGTTTGATTCAGCGAGATTTATTACTGCTTTTGCGTGGTTTCTAGCAATTTTAAATTGACTGAGTGATTCAGATGTTTTTGGTTTTAAGTAAAAGTTAATTGCTAATGACTCTTGGGTCGTTGCTCTGGCACAATTGCTATTAAACCATTTTTGGGGAGTCCGATCTTTTAGTGAATTGTGGTCTGAGTATGAGCAATTCCATACCAGCTTGTATTAACCCTCCTTGGGTAACCTTTAAAGTTTACCCTACTCAGGTAACCTGGGGTCCGTCAGACCCACATCTTTAAAACATTCACCAAAAATACAATTATTCATTGAGACAACCATTTGTAGACATGTTCCGTAGCCATTTTTCTTCAATTAGGTGCAAAGTGAGTGAAAATATACGTGAAAAAATATTATAAGGAAAGAAAAACGCAGAAAAATTTTATTCCAGCTGAAATTAGTGGCTGCCTTACCAAAACTGAAATGTTCCATCAGTTTTCTATAATTGCCTGCTGTAGACCAATGACCAAAGTACATGTGAAAAAAAAATGAGAGGCACATGTTATTATAAATAATTTTTGGCAATACAGATACATATGGCCACAAAAAATACACTAAGTAAAGAAGCTGAGGTCTAACCTCAAAGGCCATTTAGTGCGAATATAGAGCCAGATCCCGAACTACCACCAAGTGGTGGTCAGAATCAAGGTACAAATGAAATGGAGAAATTGAAGAAGGGAAGGACAGGAGGAAGTACCTTATACAAAGAGAGTGGAAAGGTTACAAAAGGATGGAAAAAAGGCAGAATATAAGAGACAAGTGAGGAACAATTGGATAAATATAGATTCAAGCAGATGGGGGACGTGGAAGGTGTGTGCAAGATATTCACAGAAGAAATCTGTGCAGCATGTGAGGTGGAGTATGGGATGAAGAGAAGACGAAAGGGGTTGCAGGGAACAGCATGGTGAAATGAAGAGGTGAGAAAGGCTGTGCCACAAAAAGAGTAACCATTGAGTGAGTGGATGAGAAACAGGGACATGGAAGAAGTTGAGAGACAAAAGAGAGAGTTATATGTAGAGGGGAAGAGAGAGGTGAAAAGATTAATAAGAGGGAGTGGGAAGAGAGTGGATGAGGAATTTGGGAGGAATTTGAGTGCAAAGTGGAGGGAATGTAAGAAAATGTTCTGGAAGGAGGTCAAGAGACTTGGACAGGATGGCAAAGAAGTTAGTTGGGGAGTGAAAGATAAAAATGGTAGATTAGTAGTGCAGAAGGGAGAAAAAGTGAGCAGATGGAGAGAACACCTTAAGGAATTGTTGAACATAAAGAATGAAAGTAATGCGAGTGTAAGTGGCTGGGGAATGGCTGGGAGATGTAGGGATGCGAGAACAGAGGAAAAAATCAGTAGGATGGGGGAAAGCCCCAGGAATTGATGAAGTGTGTGGTGAAATGCTGAAGGATGGGGCAGAGATAGTGGTGGAGTTTTTTTTTAATGCAAAACAGAAGAAACCAAAGGCCAGAAGCCCGCAAACCTTTCCTTCCAAGAAAAAAACAAAAACAATGCAAAAGAGAGCCAAATTCAAGATCCATTCATTTCAAGATGCCTGGACACACTGCGTTTGAAAGAGAGGAGATCAGAAGAAGTCGAAAATACAGACAGAGGGAGACAGTTCCATAAATGAAGGACAGAGAGTAACGATTAACTCCTGCATTAGAGAGTTGGACAGAAAAGGGATGAGAATTTGTTGCTAGACGGGTGCTACACAACCGTCGCAGAGGTGGAGGGACGCAAGCAGACAGTTCAGAAGAGCAACGACCATTGAAGTAGCAATAGAAAAGATATAAAGATGCACCAATGCAATGAAGAGACAGAGGTTGAAGGGAGTCAGTAGGAGGAGGAGAGTTGATGAGACGAAAAGCCTTTGACTTCACCCTTTTAAGATGAGCTGTATGTGAGGAGCCTCCCCACACATGAGAGATGTACTCTAAACAGGGGCGAATAAAACGTGTGTATAAAGTCAACAACTGTGCAGGGGTAAAGAAGGTATGGAGTCGGCTTAGCACCCCTAATCTCTTGGAAGCAGATTCTACAAAAGATGCAATATGATTTTTCCGAGATAAGTCCCGAGTGAATGAAAACTCAAGCATGTTCAAGGATGATACAGGATTGAGCTGGATATTATTAAACATCAGAGGGTACTCCTGTGGAAGATTCTGTCGGGTTGATAGGTGCAAAAACTGAGTTTTTGATGCATTAAAAACAACAAGATTATTTTTACCCCAGTCAGAGATACGAGCCAAGTTAGACATTAGGTGTGCCATAGCCTCATCCCTTGTTTGTTGAAGTAACTGCTGAGATAGACGTTGCAGAAACCGAATGGAAAGGTGAAGGATGGAATCATCAGCATACGAGTGGATAGGGTTAGATGTACAGCTTAGAAGGTCATTGATGAATAAAAGGAAGAGAGTTGGTGATAGGACAGAGCCCTGAGGAACACCACTGTTGATAGATCTAGGAGAAGAACGATGACCTTCTACAACAGCAGCTATAGAACGACCAGAAAGGAAGCTGTTGATGAAGGTACAGATAGAATAATACAAACTGTAACAAGGCAGCTTGGAAATTAAAGATCTATGCCAGACTCGATCGAAAGCCTTTGAGATGTCAAGTGCTACAGAGCCATCAGAATAAAAAAGTGGAGGGAAAGATGATGAGGTAACGTTGTTAGGAAGGTTTTTGGCAAGGTGTCAGAAGGAGTGAGAAGAATTCGAGTTGGAGACTTGAGAGCACTTAGTATTAATGAAATTATTTTTAACAGTGTGAAGAACAGACGTAGCACGATTCCGGGCAGAAACATAAACAAGGAGGATGACCAGGAGTCTGAAAGGTAGGTGAGAAGATCGCCAGTGGAGCGTCCCTGACGGAACCCATACTGACGATCAGAAAGAAGATTGTGATAGGAAAGATGGTTTAAAATATTCCTATTAAAAATTGACTCGAAAACTTTTGAAACACAGGATGTTAAAGCAATTGGACGATAGTTAGAGGGTTGGGAACGGTCACCCTTCTTTCGGACCGGCTGAATGAGAGCAAACTTCCAGCAAGAAGGAGAGGTACAAGTTCACAGACGAAGGAGAAAGAGTTTACCTAGGCAGGGTGTAAGCACTGAAGCACAGTTCTTGAGGACAACAGGAGGGACTCCATCATGCCCATATACCTTATCAGTATTGAGGTCAGTGATGGCAGAAAATACATCAGCTGAAGAAATTTTAATGTCAGCTATGAGGAAGTCAGAGGGGGGAAGTGATAGAGGAACAGCACTGGAATTGTCTTAAGTGGAACTGGAGGAGAAAGTCTGAGCGAAGAGATCTGCTTTATCTGGAGAAGAAATAGCTACAGAGCCATCAGAATAAAAAAGAGGAGGGAAGGATGATGAGGTAACGTTGTTAGAAAAGTTTTTGGCAAGGTGTCAGAAGGAGCGAGAAGAATTCGAGTTGGAGACTTGAGAGCACTTAGTATTAATGAAATTATTTTTAGCAGTGTGAAGAACAGACGTAGCACGATTCCGGGCGGAAACATAAACAAGATGTGATTCAGGGGTGGGTTGGCTCTGGTACCTTTCATAGGCCCTCTCTTTATTATGGACAGCATTAGAACAAGCGTGATTAAACCAAGGCTTTCTTGCATATGCCAAAGGATATGAGAAAGGAATGTATGCTTCCATACCCGAGAGAATAACCTCTGTAATGCCCAAGGCACACTCAGATGGCGCCCGGCCATGGAAGCAATAATCATTCCATGGAAAATCAAAGAAGTACTGCCTGAGGGCCTCCTAATCTGCAGCTCCGAGGTGTCACAGATGACGTTTCTTTGGAGAGTCCACAGGCCATACCGGAGTGATAGGACAGGTTAAGGTGATAAGGTTGTGATCGGAGGAGCCCAACGGAGAGGAAAGATTAACTGTGTAAGCAGAAGGATTAGTTGTTAGGAAGAGATCAAGTATGTTGGAGCTCTCTCCAAGGCGGTCAGGGATACGGGTAGGCTGCTGTACAAGCTGCTCTAGGTCATTAAGGATAGAAAAGATGTAGGCTTGTTCACCAGGTGGATCAGTGAATGGAGAGGAGAGCCAAAGGTGGTGGTGAGCATTGAAATCTCCAAGAATGGAGATTTCAGAGAAAGGAGAAGTGGATAGAATGTGTTCCATTGTAAAAGTAAGATAGTCAAAGAATTTTTGATAGTCAATAGAATTAGGGGATAAGTAAACAGCACAGATATATTTAGCCAGAGAATCACTAGAAAGCCGAAGCCAGAGAGAAGAGAATTCAGAAGAGTCAAGTTCAGGAACACGAGAGGAAGATAAATCGTTTCGTACATATACACGACAGCCACCTTTGGCTTTGAAATGAGTATAGAGAAAGTATGAGGAAACAGAAAAGGATTTGCTGTCAGTTGCCTCAGACAGGCTGAGTCTCTGTCAAGAAGAGAAGATGAGGTTTAGTGGAGGTGGTGTTTGACATAGAGAAAGTTAGAGGAAAGGCCGCGAAATGAAGAAGAAATGAGTCAGACAGTGGTTCCAGGTATCTCTCTGAGTCGTCATCGGGAAGGGGGCTGATGGTGGGGGAAATTATGGTCCCCCCCGCCCTGGATACTCCGAGGCCTGATTTTCAGATGCCACCATTTTAATTTTTACTTTTGAAAAGGAAGTGTAGTGTGTACTGTGCATGTAGTTTGGTGCTGATATTTAGAGACACTTGTACTGGAGAGCATGCTGGCCTATTGTCTGTGTTACTGAGACACTGAAAACGTTCAGCAAAGGGGGATGGTCAGGTACTAGTCCTGAGGGCTGATGAAACAGGAGTTCCAGCTCTCCCTGTCATCAGCTTTCCATGCACCTTGGGAGTACTGCCCTGCTCGACTGGTGCTACAGTCGCTGTGATGTGGAAGATATGCAGATTGGCTTGGGAAGAAGGTAGAGTCACAGACGATTGGAAGTCAGGTATAATTATTCCCCTGTACAAAAGAAAACAGGAAAAAGAAGTGTGTGGTAATCATAGGGGCATTTGTCTTCTTAGTATAATAGGAAAAGTGTATGGTAGGATACTTATTGACAGAGTTAGGGGAATTACAGAGGAATTAGTTGGAGAAGAACAGGGAGGTTTTGGGAAGGTAAGAGTTTGTGTAAATCAGATATTCATTCTTAGATCTTTAATGGTAAAGTTTCTAGAGAAGGGAAAGAAGTTGTATGCAGCCTTCATAGATTTGGAGAAAGCATATGACAGGGTGGATAGACAAGGATTGTGGTAAGTATTAAGAATATATGGAGTAGATGGGAACTTGCTGAATGTCGTGAAGAGTATGTATGAGGGTGCTAAGCTGCAGTACGTGTGGTTGAGTGAATTTTTGTATTTGAAGGTTGGATTGAAACAGGGATGTGTCATGTGTTAATGGTTCTTCAATCTGTATATGGATGGGGTTATAAAAGAGATACAATGAATGCAGTGGATGTGGGAGCGGCCCTAGTGAGAGAGGGCAGTGTTTGGAAACTCCCTGTACTGTTGTTTGCGGATGATACTGTGTTGTTAAGTGAAGACGAAGGGGAGCTGGAGGGCTTGGTGGATGAGTCTGGGACAGCGTGTATGAAACGGAATCTAAAGGTGAATGTAGGGAAGAGTAAAGTTATGGTCTTCGAGAGAAGTGAAGTCAGTGAATGTACAGTGAGGCTGGATGAGGAGGAAATGGAAAATGTAAGTGTGTTTAAGTACTTAATCCTGCATCATCGTTGAACATGCTTGTGGTTTCATTTACTTGGGACTTATCTTAGAAAGATCATATTACATCTCTTGTAAAATCTGCTTCCAAGAGATTGGGTGTGCTAAGCCGACTCCGTTCCTATTTTACCCCTGCACAATTGTTGACTCTTTACAGGGGTTTTATCCGCCCCTGCATGGAGTACAACTCTCATGTGTGGGGAGGCTCCCCACATACAGCTCATTTCAATAGGGTGGAGTCAAAGGCTTTTCGTCATATTAACTCTCCCTCTCTTATTGACTCCCTTCAACCTCTGTCTCTTCGCCGCACTGTTGCCTCTTTATCTCTTTTCTATCGCTACTTCAATAGTCACTGTTCCTATGAACTGTCTGCATGCATTTCTCCACCTCTACGACGGGTGCTTAGCACCCGTCTAGCAGCAAACTTTCACCCCTTTTCTGTCCAACTCTCTAATGCAAGAGTTAACCGTTACTCCCAGTCCTTCATTTATGGAACAGGTCAACTCTGGAACTGTCTCCCTCTGTTTGTATTTCCTGCTTCCTATGATCTCCAGTCTTTCAAACGCAGTGTGTCCAGGCATCTCGAAATGAATGGATCTTGAATTTGGCTCTCTCTTGTATTTTGTTTTTCTTTTGGAAGGAACAGTTCTGCGGGCTCGTTGCCTTTGGTTCCTTCTTCCCCACATTAAAAAAAAAAAAAAAAAAAGACTTGGGTAGTGTGATGAGTAAGGATGGAATTATAGAGGGTGAAGTGCCTGAAAGGGTACAACAAGGAAGAAAGGTTGCTGGTTCCTTGAAAGCAGTGAAATGAAACAGGAAAGTGAGCATGGAAGTGAAAAGTTACTGCATGACAGTATTGTGGTACCAACTCTAACGTATGGAAGTTAAGCTTGGACGTTGTTGGAGGGACAGAAGTCAAGAGTGAGAGCAGTGGAAATGTGTTATTTAAGAGGAGCCTGTGGAGTCACATGGGGAGACAGGCTGACAAATGAGGAAGTGAAGGAGGGTTGTGGCGTGGCTGTGGATGTGATAGGAAGGGTTAGGAGAAACACACTGAGGTGGTTTGGCCATGTGAAGAGGATGGAGAGTGAGAGACTGACGAGGAGAGTGTATGTGAGGTGGAGGATGGGAGAAGAAGGAGGCGGCCGAGGATGAAACGGAGGGATGGGGTGGAGAAGTATATGAGGGAGGGGGGGTGTGGGCTGGGAGCAGGGCAGTGAAATGGCGGGGGACAGGGCGACATGGAGGCGATTTGTTTGTAGCCACCCCTTACGGGATTGAGGCGTCTGGCAATAGACAGACGGATATACAGAGTTTGGGGATAAGAGAACTTCAGCCTGAAATATGGGTAAGGTTTCATTATTCGCACGATGTCAGTGAGTAGAGATATCACCTTCAAACAAGCTTGTATCTTTTGACGAAGTCAGAGTAGTCAGAAGTTATGTATCAGTGACTCTTTCCTTTGACAATATTTGCCTGCGACTACAGTACTTTGTCTTACATTAATATTTTTCTTCTTACTAGTTTTTTGCCTTGTGGCAAACTCAGTTGGACGTACATTTGATTAGATTCTGATATATTTTTTTCCCATAGCTTTCTGGACCCTACCCCACCCCTTCCTTGGGTGGGAATAGAGGCCTGGATAATAATGATAATATCCAAAAACCTAACAATTAAATATAAACATAACAGCAACATTAAAATATTTTTCACGCTCTGAACATGGTACACGGATCGTTGTCTTATCGTTAATGAAGGCTCTAACATGCTTGCATGCGTCGACCTCGATCGCCTAATGGCGGCTTTTCATGCTACTCGATCTCTGGCAGCCCCCCTTTTGAGCCCCTTATCCCTGATGTCACAATCTATGACCTTGTTCTAGGACTTTTTCGGTCTGTCTGTTGCAGTCCTAGACCTGAAGATCACACCCAACGGTCATCCTCTATCCTCTCCATATCCCCAAACCATCTCAGTCTAACCCTCCTCATTACAGCGCCAATACACTCCAGTCTCATCCTTCCTCTCAACTCTTCGATCATAATCCTGCTCTCCCAGGCCTCGTACTCAAGGATGCACTACATTTCCATCTAATGATTGTCATTTCTGTACGTATGAGCCAACGAACATCCACTGTCTTTACAGCCCAGGTCTCATTACCAAACAGCCTTACACTCCTGACACATGCTGCATACAAATATCCCTTAGCGCGGAGGGAGAGCCCTCTCACTGTCAAGAGGGACAACAGCTCCCAGAGTTTTCTTCACCCACATCTTACCCTAACCCCATCTCCAGCATGTCCCGGAAATGACAAGACTCTTCCACACACTCAGGAGACTCACAAACAATATCAATCTTTTCATGCCTGACGTTCTCTACATGCTCTCCTCGACACACTGCA
The DNA here is from genome assembly GCF_032717465.1 of Coenobita brevimanus. NCBI lineage: Eukaryota > Metazoa > Arthropoda > Malacostraca > Decapoda > Coenobitidae > Coenobita > Coenobita brevimanus. The sequence goes on from NC_137009.1 coordinate 29,648,734, forward strand.
CACACGAAATCAACATTATTTCATCGTCTACCTCTAATACTACTACATCTGCTATGCATCCACCTGTTACAAATACTTTACAAGATGGAGTTACCTCACACATCCTCGGGGCAAACCGCACATGGACACCCTCTTTCTGCTTTGAATACCGACAGCAGCCTTGGATATCATCACTTTTATTTTATCCACAATTACTCTAAAACACTTGTGCGCCATTCCGTCTCTACATTTCCCAAATCTATCTTCCTCCTCCTTTTCATTCTAAGCAATCAATAAATCATCAGTATACAAAATCTCCCACAGGAGGTCATTTTTGAAGTCACGTGCGAGAGCTTCAGGCACCATGACAAACAATAAGGGGCTCAAGAGTGACTCCTGATGCACGCCAACATTTACGGAAAACTCATCACTCAAATCTCCATTCGCTCTCGATTTGGGTGCGAATACCCACATACTTAGCCATAACCACCCTAACAGCCACTCCTCGATCCGATCTCATGTTATCTCATTATCCACTTCACCACCTCCCTAGGGACTTTGTGAAAGACCTTCTCCAAATCAAGAAATCAAAGTACGGCTAACTTTTCTTTCCCATATATTTTTCCTGAAGATGTCGGACAAATAATGTGGCATCAGTGGTCCCTATGTCTGGCATAAACCCAAACTGCATCTCATCAGTATTCACTTTCCCTAATCATACCTTCTACGATTATCTCCATTACCTTCATTATCTGGTGGAAAAGTTTTGTACCTCTATTCCTCTCTCCAGAGCATCACCCTTCCCACTGTACACATTTACAGTCACACTCTGAAGGTAGTCATCTGGGACAGTACACTTATATATAACGGTATTTATCAAATCAGTAACTAAACCCATTTCTATATATCCTGAGGCCTTCAGCATTTCAGCAGTCAACCCAGACACACCCACCGCCTTCTACAACTGCATCTTGCCCATTGCCCTGCTCACAGTAGCAACAACAAAGGCCAATGGCCAAACACTGGATCCGCTGACTCCAAACCCTCCCTGTTCCAAACTCCCCATTCAGCAACCGGTTATAATACTCTCTCCAGGCGTCTTCAACACATTCAATAATTTATTAAAAAAAAAAAAAAAAAAAAAACTATTGTGCCCATCACTTTGAAATACGGCGAAAATCACTGAAATAATGCACTGATCTCATTTCATGAAGTGTATCGTTGTGCTTCCCGACACATTAATATATTTTGGCATTCACTGGAATTTTTTGCCACCCAGGTTTATAACACAAAGAAACACAAAGGGAATTATTGCTGACAAGCTTACGATCACCTTTGAGTCGTACAAAAGACACTTTTGCAGGAATGGCAACGGATATGGGAAGATTCTATACGAGTACATCCGTTTTCCTTGTCCATAAAAAAAAACAAAAAAACAAAACAAAAAAAAACATTTACGCCAGGAGCCGTCATCTCGCTGACATCACTTCTTCCTTAACGATTTATTTACTATCTTACACCTAATTATCCATTGCTATGTTAATGATACAAACTATTTGGAATCGGCAGATAGGTGGCCTGCAGTTCTAATGGACCCAGGTTTGAATCCCAGCCGGGTCAGGGAAATGAATTTCATTAAAGCTAACATTACTGATCTACCAGAAGACCAGCCGACATGTCGCAAAAATATCCCCGCTAATATCAGTACACCGGCCCAGTATGAGACAGTCCTAGCATGTATTCAATATGGGCGGGGGGTGTTAGCGCCAAAGTGGAGACGTAAGGAAGTGTATGGCATGTACGAGGACTACTGGACGCTGGGAACGAACTGTGAAATATATTCCCAGAGTCAGGCACATACAATATACAAGCTAAATTCTAGGTAAAACTTACAAAGAAAACTGCAATGGAAAAGTAACACAAAGTCTCCCATTCCCACCAGAATACGACACAGGGAAGTGATGGTAAAGTTTGTTTGTATATGTGGACCCAGATTCAAATGCATCGAATGTAAGGAGTCTTTTTTTTATTATTATTATTATTATTTACTGACTTTACTTGTCTTTTCTTAGACATATTGGCACTATCCAGACTTCTGGCAAGCTCTGTTCCCTGTATGAACCCTTCAGAGATTTACGTTTTTCGTCTGCTAGAAATATGCGTGGTGTGTGTGAGGGGGCGGGGAGGAGGTAATGTGTGTATTTATGACAATGTGTGTGTGTGTGTGTGTGTGTGTGGGTGTGTGTGTGTGTGTGGGTGTGGGTGTGTGTGTGTGTGGGTGTGTGTGTGTGTGGGTGTGGGTGTGTGTGTGTGTGGGTGTGTGTGGGTGTGGGTGTGCTATGTTTAATTTCCCTTCTCCACAGGTAACGAAGCAGAGGTAGAAGGAACATTGTCTGTGCAGCCTCAAGCCAACCCCGTGACCGGCTTTGACACTTACTTCCTCAACCTTACCGTCGAGAATAACCCCAGGAATCCTTGGTTTGTTGGTCAGTTCGGCACTTTATCTTAGGCTGCTGTTTTAATCCTCACGTGACTTTCTCCCTACAATTATATATTCATGCTTTTATCCCCTACCTATGCCTGTTCTGCTGTCTGTTCGTCTTTTATCTCTCTTATCTGTGCCTGTTCCTCAACTATTTACACTGCTAATGAAAGTAAAATGAGCATGCTGTGATTCTATTCCTTGGAGACACATAACTCTGAAGCAGAAATCCTAATTCTAATTGGCATAACAGGTTTCATAACATCTCTTCCTTATGAAAATGATACCGACATATTTTGTATCAAATCTGCCAGGGGATTACGAAGGAGCGATGCACAAAACTTATCGGCAAGGAATTGGTTCTTCGAAATTTTTAGGCTCTTTGAGTACAAGCCATAATCGCTGGTTTCTTAAATAGTCATGGGGATGGTGGCGGGATGGGTATAATAGTCGGCGAGATAATATCAAACTGGAGCAGGGAACAGTTTGTGGATTTTTGATCTTCCAAAAGACCCACCGACATCTAATGAAAAACAAATTTCCTCTGCTACGGCCATCACAGTCATATTTACCATCCACGATCTTCCGCCTGAATACGACACACAGTAATAGGATTTTACAACCCGATCCCCCCAGTTGTACTCCTGAGTCTGCTGGGACCTGGACAAAGGAATGTTGAAAGCCTGATGTGTAGTTGTACAAATATTGGCTTTACGTAATACAGCATCGTTATAGACCATCGTTGTGATTTTTAAAGTGATGTGACCACGATCTGTGGTGGCAGAGGTGAGGGTGAGGTTAAACAGAAGAAAGAAAAAGCTTGCGAAAATCAGAGGAGACTAGAGTTTACTAAAGAAGGAGGAAGTGCACTTTAAAAATCTAAGTGAGTAATATATACGAAGTTCTGGTAGATGAAGGTATGGAATTTGATGGGATGGAGGAAGCCTGGAGGAAAATGAAACGAGCGTTATTGAGAGCAGTAGAAGAGGAGATGCCGGAGAGGCAGAGAACTGAGAATAAGAGGTGGATGGCGGAAGAAATTCTGAAACTGAAGGAAGAGAGAAAACGCTGGAGGGGAGATCATCAGAGGTATGAGGAACTGGATATGGAAATAAATAGGAAGTGCAGTGAAAGAAAGGAAGACTGATTTACTTGAAGATGTGAGGAGGTCGAGTAGCCTGAAAGGGTGAATTCTTAAAAGATGCCCAAGGAGATAGAGGGTACAACTGGAAGGAAGATGCCAACGAGAAGGTCAACCGTCAAGAATAAACAAAGAAATGTATTGATGGAATTATCGGAAGTTTTGAAAAGATGAGTAGAATATATATAAAGAAGCTGTATGACGACACATGAGGTGAGAGATCGATGATGGTGGGGAAGCTGGAGGAACCATCGATTTTCAGAGAGGAAGTGGAAAAAGCAATCACAGGGATGAGCAGAGGAAGGCTGTGGGAGAGGAGGAAGTATCTATTGAAACTGTAGAGGCAGCTGGTGACTTTACGGAGAAGAAAACAAAAATGGCGAGTAAGGAATATCTATCTATTTATCTATCTATTGCCAGACGCCATAATCCCTTAAGGGGTGGCCATTTGACACTGAGTTAGTTGTTTTTCAGGAAGGGGCACTAACCCTCCACCAACCCACTTGTTGACACGTAGGGAGCACGTATGGTTTGGTTATATGGTTACCACCCACCGTTGTAAATGGTTTCTTGGCTTACAGGAAACCATTTGGCTTGTCACTCAATGTAAAGCCACCTGTAAAGGAAAGAAAAGCAATGAGAAGTGACAGGAAAGATGGGAGAAATAGGAAGAGAGGAGGGTAAGCACAGAAAAAGAATGATAAAGGCTAAGGAAGAAGTAGGCAGCACTATGATACTGGCTATTTTCCAGAAATAATGATGGAGTCGGTTTTTATAAATATTCCGACGACAGAAGGGACAGGGAAGAATGAACACCATCGCACAATATTTATTACGAGTCAGACGGGAAAAGCAATTCTTAAAATGATCCCAAACAAAGTAAGACAAGAGTTAGCAATGTAGCTCAGGAGCAATGTGGGTTCAGAAAGGATAAAGGGACGATTAATGCAAGATTTTCCTTGAGAATGATAACAGAATAAGCAGTGAAATTCAAAAAGATATTATTATGTGCTTTGTGGATTTTGAAGAGGCATTTGACACAATGAGGTATAAAGAAGTAATACATATATATCTTACAGGGATGGATAAAGGAAAGGAGGTCAGAAGACCGATTGGGTTGAAAATCGAAGAGGATTGAGCTAAGGGTCTGTCCTGTCTACCGATTTATATTCTTTGTATGGGCAGAAGGGTATCGATGATTTGGAGGACGTGGTGGGAGTAAAAATTGGAATAATATTAGTTACGCAGATGACACGGATTTGTTAGCAAACTTTGAGAAGTTGCTGAGATTGGTAAATGAGCTGCAAGAGTTATGCGCGACAAAGGAGTCTGAAGATAAATGTTAAGAAGTCTAAGGTCATGGAATACGAAGAGAAGAGAGAGGATGGGAATAGAGTAAATGTACAGGGGAGAGAATAAAGCATGTAGAAAGTTTTAGATACTTAGGGAGCCTAATATCAGAGGATGCAGATTGTGAAATTGAAATAAAATGCAGAAACGTAACAGCGAAAACAATAATTAGACCAGTAAAATAGATTTTAATTCATATTAGTAAAAGCATGGATGTAATAAGAACATTGAAATGTTTTGCTTAGTTTACTTTGATGTATGAATGCAAAGCTTGGATTAAAAAGAAGGACACGCAGAAGAGGATAGGAACAATAGAAAAGTGTTTTTTATGAAAAATGTTAAGAATTACTTGGGCATCGCTAGATATAAATGAGGAAGGATTAAGATGGGAAGGAATGGAAAGAGAGATTATGAAATGCATAAGGAGGAGGCAGCTGATGTTGTCTGGCCAAACACCTAGTGCCAAGTAACTGTAAAGTAAATGCTTGCTGGGAAGAGTGGAAGGAACAAGACAAAGAGGAAGGCAGAGAATGAAGTTTATGGACAGTCACTTGGATTACACTGGCTACACTGGCGGAGGACGGAGAGTAACGAACTTCGTCAGGATGGCGGATGAAAGAAGAAGATGGTGCTCCATGCTCGCTGACGTCACATGACTGGTACTCCGGTAGGTAGGTAAATCTCTCTCTCTCTCTCTCTCTCTCTCTCTATGAGCCGCATTGTTTGTTTGTTTGTCCTTCAATCACGCCCAAATCAAAAGCCAGAAACCCAAGACCCACCTATATTATGAATCAGGGTGGGATGGTTTTAGGTGGGTTAAAAGTCAGAATTGAATCATATGAGGTCTCGGGTAGAATATTAGCCTTTTTGGTCCGGGCAACGCCGGGTACCCCAGAAACCCAATTTTTGGCATGATAATTCACATAACCTCCAGTTCAGACATAGCCTATGTGAGGTTGGCCTCCGAGGTCATTTGAGGTCACTGATCGGAGATCACTTGAAGTCACCGGTAATACACACTTGAACGACTGGACCCAGCAGCCCAATTTTTGCAATGGAGTCTCATGTGACTTCTAGTTCGGATATAGGATGTGTGAGGTTGATCGAGGTCATTTGAGGTCGCCGGTAATAGTAAACAAGTGTGTGCAAATGTGTGCGTTAGTCGGCGAAAGTTGAAATAGAAAGCTCTTGGACCTCATATAATCCCTCTTCAAAGGCAGAAGAGATCCATGGTCTTTCTTGAGTAGAAAGAAAGATTGAACTAGAGCATATAGGATTAACGTGTTTGCATTTTTGGCCCGGCAACGCCAGGTACCCCAGCTAGTATTAATAAAGTATATATATATATATATATATATATATATATATATATATATATATATATATATATATATATATATATATATATATATATATATATATATATATATATATATATATATATATATATATATATATATATATATATATATGATATGATTCCATAGCCCAGTCGCTTAGGTGCTGGTCTCACGCACGTAAGATAGCTGGTTCGAATCCCCGCAGTTACTTTTCTCCCTACGTGTCAAGTGGGGTTGGTGGAGGATTAGTGCCCCTCCCTGTAAAACAATTAACTCTAAGCCCTTGGCCACCCCGTCTGGGATACATGGCGTCTGGCAATGAATGAATATATATATATATATATATATATATATATATATATATATATATATATATATATATATATATATATATATATATATAGAGAGAGAGAGAGAGAGAGAGAGAGAGATATTTACTAATTCCCTCTCCCCCTCCTTTCCTACCCCCAAATCTTTCTTTTAACTCATCCCGTTCACCAATGTCGAGTATTGGTAGGAACCTCTCCTGTCACCATCCAGTCGGTTCGCCCACCCCATACACCCAGTACCTCTGCATATCATCGATTTTCTGTTGAAACATACACGCAAACAGTCGCCCATGCTGTATTCCTATTTCCATTCTAACCCAGACAATCTTTGATCCAATCGTTTCATACTCTCTTATACAACCTGTTTCATTCTTCAAACTCTTTTTCCTCTCTCTCCACATCATCCCTCTCTTCCCTACAGAATACTGGGAGGACCACTTCAGTTGCCGTCACCCCTCCGGCTCACCCACCCCCTACAACCAACACCTCCACCCCTGCACCGGAACCGAACGCCTCACCCCAGCCAACACCCAGTTCGAAGCACAGTTGCAGTTCGTCTCCGATGCGGTCATGGCATTCGGATATGCTTTGAGGTAATCGGGTCACAGGTCAGGGTGTATGAATGGATTGTTGTTGTTATTATGTTGTGATTATCTGGAAGAAACCTCTTCTCTTGAACGTGTTATATATTTTGGATCACGATAGTCCGGTCGCAGCTTTACTTCATGTAGCATGGGCTTTTGGCAAACAGTTTCCTCGTGTGGGGTAATGCTAAATCAAAGGCAAAATAATGTTAAATATGATTAAATAATGCTAAACCTTTGTTTACTTAAAATAAATGAATATTCAAAGAGAGACTACAGACTTCAGTATTTGGTATATTCAGTAACCTACTGTATGCGATCATTTTTCTTTTGGGGGAGGGGGACATATATCTTTTCCCATTATCTTTCAAAACCGTCCTTTATTATCCCAGCTATTCGAACATAGGATAGAACACCATAGGCCTATATATTGAGATTCTTTTTAGTAACCACGCATAATTTGCAGAAATGGCTGAAACTGATTTCATTTCTAACACATCCACAGTTACACAACGAAAAATAAAAAATATCACAGCACAGTATAGGTCCAAATGCCTAACAACTCTCAGTGGTACTCGTACTCTACACTGGCAAAGGAATAATTTCCAGTCCAATGCACTGAAGTCGATGCCAATGTTGATTATCCACTTGTTTAAAGCAAAAAATATGTAAAAAGGATACAATATCTAAGAAGCCTACATATGAGCTTTCATACACTTTTTATTTTTCCAGTCTCAGTTATCAGTTCGAATTCGATTTTTTAACTCGTACACATAACCTGCTTAAAAGTAAAATGTTTTCTAATTAAGCCAAAAGTATGCTGAATTCATCTTAATGCTAATTTTAATGCCCAGACCTATAATGGTAAATCTTGCAGTATAACACTAAATTTTTTGATCTAGCAGGGGTTGTATTAGACGCTGTTATGAAAACATGCACCTCTCTCTCTCTCCTCCACTACCCACCCTTAGAGAATAGGTCACTATCGTCATAATGTACTCCACAACATTCGCCAGTTTCCTTTACAACAGGGCTTAGTTCGCGTCCTGTGTGTGTGTGTGCGTGTTTTTTTTTTAAATCATGAATGTAATTAATAGTGAAACAAGGGATTGTGCAGTAAGAAGAGATAGTGGGGTGAAACTGGTACAGTGTTAGAGTATTTCTGTATGGTGTAGGTTAACCCGTCACGTCCCGAGGTTTTCTGCACCTCCGACATCCCCCAGTCCCGAGGTATTTTCGATTTTTTTTTTTTTTGGCTAAAACATTCGCTTTTGGTGAGAAACATCGAAAATTCATAGAGAAATTGCTCACCTGAGGTTTAAAGTGCCCAATCCAGGTAGGAGTTCCTCCTTACCTGAGTGGGTTTTCTAACATGCTGGCACCAAAGAAAACGAGTTCTATGGGAGGGTAACTATTTTATCCACTCATAAACGGTATTTATTTATTTACTTGGTACGAATGTATATGTAGTATGAGAGTATATTGGTTTTCAAGCAGTAATAAAGGCATTATAAGCATTGTTTCACTCACTAACTAATCACCATACCTGACCTTTTTTTGCCACATTACCTGATCATTATTTCTAGCTGTTTCTTCTTCTAATGCTATGTAAACATTGTCCTCCACATTGTCATCGATTGGGGAATCACTCTGGCCCTGAATATCTTTACTAGCCAGGTCACTGGTAACAGGTCCTTTGCCAAGACAATGGCATGAGAGGGGGAGGGGGGAGGTTATGCAGTGTAAGGCATTGTCCCTGCTTGGCATCTTGTAGAGGAATAGAGGAAGGTGTCCCGTGTATACATACGAAAAATCACATGCGAAAATTGAAAATTGTGCAAATTAGGGACCTTGCAATTGCACGACGTACTGGTACGTTGCCGGGACTGGCAAATGCAAATCGTTGCAACGTACCCATATGTCGACGGGATGGGGCGGGTTAATGGTATATGGAAGTTAAGAAGTCACTGCATGATAGTATTGTGATCCCTACCCTGACGTATGGAAGCGAGGCGTGGCCTTTGCTAGAGAGGAACGAGTCAAGAGTAAGAGCAGTGGAAATGAGTTACCTGAAAGGAGCATGTGGAGTAACATGGAGGGCCAGGTTGACGAATGAAGAAGTGAAGGAACGTTGTGGGGTGGATGTGGATGTGACTGGGAAGATTAGGAGAAATACACTGAGGTGGATTGGACTTGTGGAGAGAATGGAGAATGAAAGACTAAGAGGGTGTATGTAGGTGAAATGGAGAGAGGGGGAGGGAAGGGGAGACCGAAGATGAGCTGGAGGGATGGAGTTGAGAGGTATATGAGGGAGTGGGGAGTGGGTTGGGGGGAGGGCAGTCAAATAGTGGGTAACAGAGAGACTTGGAGGCGTTTTGTCTGCAGCCACCCTTTGCAGGATTAGGGCGTCGGGCTATAGATAGATAGATAGGTTAATTGAACTGGTTTTATGTAAGGTAAATAAATAATTTCCATGGTAACTTATTTATATACTCCCGGTGGCCTGCGTGTGTGCGTGCGTGTGTGTGTGTGTGTGTGTGTGTGTGTGTGTGTGTGTGTGTGTGTGGGTGGGTGGGTGGGTGGGTGTAATAGGTAATCAAAGCTATACAATGTACTGTAGAATATACTAACTGTTTAATTTAGTCGATCTATCCGTGAGTTGGTGGGGGTTCATTCAGTGCTTCGAGGTTTCGGGGAACCAACTGTGATGCATGTTTGTGCGTTTGTCCAAATGTTGTACCTGACTGAAGTTTATATCTCAAACTTTTTCATTTTTTCCCAGATATTGCTTGCTGCTTCCCTTACGAGGTGCAATTGAGTTTGGCTTGCAGTCTGGAGCGTTGCTCCGCGGTGCTCTGAGTGTATGGGTATTTCTGGTTGGAAACAAATATCAAGGTTTTGTTCTGTACTCTCTGTAGCTTCAGCATTCGTGTCCTGGCTGTCATGTGTGTTGGTACGTGGGAGTTAATAAAACTAGTAGAGTCATAATTTTTACCAAGGAGAGTTTTATTTTGTGGGGAATGTCTGGATCATCATTTATCTGTGAAATTTCATTGTTTACTAGTGCTTCCCTGCAAATAGTTGGGAGAATAAATTATAGCCTTTCCATCACAAAATGTTTGCGAAAAGCACCATCATTGTTTCCAAACCGTTACTGAGCCCACAATTACCAATTCTGACAAGAAGTAGAAAAAAAAAATCCCACATATTTCTTTGTCGCATTTACAACAATTTCTCGCCGTTGCGTAGGGTCCAGTCGCCAAAATTAATGTTTACTTTTTTTCTGACACTCCCTGGACTTTTATTTTTTTAGGCAAGGAAGAAGGAACCAAAGGCTGACCCCACAAAATGTTGCTTCCAAGAAAAAAAATGAAAACAATACCAGAGAGCCAAATTCAAGATTCATTCATTTCGAGATGCCTGGACACACTGCGTTTGAATGACTGGAGATCATAGGAAGTATGGAATACAAACAGAGGGAGACAGTTCCAGAGTTGACCTGTTGCATAAATGAAGGACTGGGAGTAACGGTTAACTCTTGCATAAGAGAGTTGGACAGGAAAAGGATGAGAGTTTGTTGCTAGACGGGTGCTATGTGCCCGTCTTAGAGGTGGAGGGATGCAGGCACGCAGTTCAGAGGAGCAGTGACCATTGAAGTAGCGATAGAAAAGAGATAAAGAGGCAACAGTGCGGTGAAGAGACAGAGGTTGAAGGGAGCCAGCAAGAGGAGGAGAGTTGATGAGACGAAAAGCCTTTGACTCCACCCTACTGAGAAGAGCTGTGTGTAGGGAGCCTCCCCACACATGAGAATTGTACTCTACACAGGGGCGAAAATAACCCGTGCATAAAGTCAACGATTGTGCAGGGGTAAAGAAGGCATGGATCGGCTTAGCACACCTAATCTCTTGGAAGCAGATTTTACAGGAGATGCAATATGATCTTTCGAAGATAAGTCCCGTGTGAGTGAAACCCCAAGCATGTTCAAGAATGATGCAGGATTGAGCTAGATGTTATTAAACATTAGTGGGTACTCCTGTAGAAGATTTTGACGGGTTGGTAGGTGTAAAAACTGTGTCTTAGCTGCATTAAAAACAACATGATTATTTTTATCCCAGTCAGAGATGCTAGCCTAGTCAGACATTAGGTGTGCCATAGCCTCATCCTTTGTTTGTTGAAGTAACTGCTGGGATGGATGTTGCGGAAACTGAATGGAAAGGTGAAGGGTGGAATCATCAGCATACGAGTGGATAGGATTAGATGTACAGCTTAGAAGATCATTGATGGATTAAAGGAAGAGAGTTGGTGATAGGACAGAGCCCTGAGGAACACCACTGTTGATAGATCTAGAAGAACGATGGCCGTCTACAACAGCGGCTATAGAACTACTTACCCAGACCTAATGCAAAAATAATTAGTTCGATATCTGCTGCCGTTCTCGTGAAAGAAGAACAAACAAACGTACAGATAGGAATGTACAGCTATACATACGAGTAACTTGACTACGTAGATGTGCAGCACTGTCACTCTGTTGGAAGGTAATGTGTGGTCTAGGATTTTTGCAGCTTTTATGGAGTGGTATGTTGTTGCCCTTTATCATTATGTCATAGGATTTTCTCGTTGCTAGTGCTACAAGTGTAAATTTATCTTCATTCGATTTTATTTTCCAAATTGTTCAATTTTTGTTTAGTCTAGGTGTCTCCCGTTGTATTAAGGAGTCATGTTTCGGTATAGTGCCGTTATTTACGACGACCTGAGTGGTGTCATTGGTAGAGGAAATATCCAAACACATGTTACCCTCTGGCTCTGTTGCGTCAACTGTGTATGTGAAGAATATGGTTGGTGAAAAAACGCTGCCCTGGTGGACACCACTCAACAGAAGAAAGGATATGAAGTTGATGTGGCTGTTGTGATGTTTGCTGCACGTCGTTTCTGGATGTTGCTTAATAGTTTTTTTCTGTCATTTCAGGGAGGTTAGGTGTAACAGCTTTTATTGGAGCCCCATTGTCCAGACCTTGTCACAAGCATTTCTAATGTCTCGATAATTGACCACATAGCTAATTTTTTGTCCTGTAGTTACTGTATTTTTTTCCACGACGATTGCTACCGCTGCCAAGGTGCATCTTCTACAGAAACCATTTTGGCGAATGTTATATAGATTGTTAGGTTCAAGGTGCCATCTCTGTCTCATATTTATAATCCTCTCGAATATTACCTGCCACCTCCAGGAAAGAGATAGGTCTGTAATGTTTTGAGTCGGTGTCAGGTTTCCTTGAATTATGTATTATACTGACTGGTATTCCTTTGAACCGTGCAACACATACATTGTAATTTTCTGATCTGTATCATGTCGATTTTACTTCTTGGCGCTGGGATTTTTGTTCTATTATTTGTTACTTGTAATTCTGTCACTGTTATCTTCCATAAAAGTGGGTTGGTTTGGAAGTGTCTATCAAAATTCAGTCCGGTGCTGTGTGATTCTGTTGTTGTTAGCGGCTAAACAATAATTATTTCTTATTCTTCAGTCTGTTCGTCGTTTGAGCTTTCCTAGGGTGATATCCTAAATACTGACATTCAAATCCTCTTGACTATGAAGACAAGTGTGTCACCATCCTCTATTCTTTGAACGTCCCTCTTTAGGTACTTGATATTATGTCGTGCTTTTCCTTTCAGACGCTTTTCTCCCTTCCAGAAGGCCTTAGTTTCTTCGTATTTATTTGCTAGATCTTATACTGTGTTTTCCAAATGTTTGATGTTTTCCATTTTGCCCTTTCCCGTAAGTGTCTGCTGAAGGTTCTTGTTATCCTGATAAAGCTCGAAAGTTTAACTCCGGCTATGTGTGCGATCCAGTATTGTGGTGAAGTGTGTTGGCATTTACTACGTCAGGACTTAGTGTTGACTGCGAGATGGTTTTGTATGTGGTTGTCGGAATTGCGAGTGTTTGTGCTTCCTTGACAGCTGTATACCAGGCATCAAGTGAACAGTCGATATCCATTGTGCTTATGTCCCTCTATATTTTGGTTACAGATCACAGAGTCTATCATGCGCTTTTTGGTGTCCCAGTTTGCTTTTTCGTGTGAAGTTCCCGGTTGGACAGGATAAGGGTGGGAGTTAATGCTACGGTGAAAATAATCGAGAGGTGGTCACTGTTAAGTTTGCCCTGTGTTATGTGGGTATTATGGAAGGTTTTACCATTTGATATAACTATGTCCGGGATGGTTAGAGCTGAGAGATCAATCATTTTTTTTTAGTGGAACTGTGTCCTAAGTTTTGAGCCCAGTGGTTTGCGATAAGGTTCTTAATATTTTTCCCCGTTAAATATGTGAAACTATGACAGAAGTTCGTGTGTCGGCCGTTATCTCCGATATTATACACCAATTCTGGCACCAGCATTTTTTTTTTTTTAATATATCGGAACATAATGAAGCTTCGTTTCAGTGTGATGTATGTGGGATGTTAATGGGACCAGGGGTATCGTCAGTTTAACCGAAAGAGTATCAAAGAACTGGAAATAATCGTACGTTGTATGCTGAAGCACTGGTTTTATCGCAATGGCCACGCCAGCATGCAATTCACCTCTGCGGTACTGTTTATAGGAAGTGAATCCTGGGATCTTTACATGTTGGTCATGTGGAAGGGCATGACTGCTTATAAGTATGGTTTCTGGGTTTTACTGCATGTATGTATTAATTTGATTAAAACGTTTTCTTGTATCGTTATAGGTGTTGTTTTGTGTTGTTTTTAGTGATGTTACATATCTTATGAACATTAGGGTTTTGTCTTACGTCTTCTTCCTCTCTGAGGTTTTCTCTTGGTGTGGCTTGGTTTTTCTGCAGCCAGCCCAGAGGCGGTGTTTTCTACATCTGCGGTGGAGCCATGAGGTGTGAAACTAATGCATGCCTGGACGGTGTGGGCAGTCTCAAGTTACATGTTGCTCTAAAGGCCTTGTTGTTTTGGGCCTCGGGTCGCTCTCAGTCAAGTGCTGGTAATGGGACGTGGAGAGGATGGCCTCAGCGAGAGTATGTTTATATCTTAGAGGGACAATAAAACATGGGTTACGAGGTTAAGGGCGTCTCCTGGTTCTCCCTTTCTTTTTTTTTTTCTTGTTAGATTGTTTTCTTCGAGTAGGTTTGTGAATGTAGGCTGAAACGTGGTTGTGAGTGTGATTGTGTATTTCAAGGTGATTGTTGCCGTGGTAGCAACGTTGACCAGTTACTCCAGTGTACTACATTATGACATTACATGACTGTTTTTAGTAACCTGGAAGAGATTTGGTTGTACCTTGTGTGACTGCAAGTTAGCTTTCTTGCTTTGATAGCTATTGTTCTTTCTGGACATTTCATCTTTATGCCTGAGTGCTTACATCGCAGTAGACGCATTTTGTCCCTCTCCTTTAAATTCGTACCAGAAGTGTCTTTCCTGTACACACCAGAACATACTTTGTTGGTGTCTGGACGCGTACAGTCCTTGGTGGTGTGGTTTTCTATCTGGTAACATTTATAGCAGACTGTCAGGGGAATAAACTGTTCCATTTCTATTTCGTGGGTTGCTATGCGCAGAAGATATGCTTTGAGAGTCTGGGTATATGGTTCCTTGGCCGCCTCTGTTGTTCCAAACTGGGTCTGGTAGAAGTTGTTCTTTGATAGTCGTGTGATTTTCTCTCCTATGCCCCATTTCTGTTATCTTTCCATATCTGCTTGTATATCAGCCTACTCATAGTTACTGAAGGCTCCAAATTTTCTTGTTATGATTTATATCCTGCATTTTTATTCTGAAAGGGTCTGCAGGGAGATACTGCGGCTTTCTTAGAGAACTTTCTTTTTTTTTTTTTTATATGCAGTATAGACTTAGTCCTTCATGACACTGCAGCCATGATGTTCTTGCTTGCTAGCCCCGTCAAGATTCTCTCTTGGAGTCCTGGTACCTTTCCTTCTTTGTATTATCATATTACTTTGTCTCGATGGACGTCATCCTTGCACGCAGTGTACCATTAGCGGGCTAGGACGTCCCCAGACAGGTTCCTACGTCTTCAAGGGAAAAGTGGCCGGAAATATATATGCCCCTTCAAGTGTAAGTGAAGATTTTAGGATCAGTAAAGGTTAAACACCTAATAACAGGATAGTATTGGCGGAAACCTAGAGGAATAAAACGTCATGCGCATAGTTACGGACACGTGTTCTGGGTAGGTAAACTTACCTTTTGCTAGACTGCATCAGCCCTCCAGATGGAAAGTGAGAGACTGGCGTCCACCTTTCATGGCTGCCCTGAAGGAACTTACTTTCTTACTTCTTTCAGCTACCACCCCCTTCCCTCCGATCACTTAGACACACGGGTTTTCAACATTCGTAAAAGCAGCAAATACAGACTTATGCAATTTAGAGAACACTCTGCACGCTCTGACTGAGGAAGCTTCAGGAACAGATACATCAAATTTAAATGGAAATCTATTGGAGACTTAATGCGAAACCAAGAACTGATTACATAACTCATACAAAGTGTATACATACACACATTCACACACATACACACATTCATACATTCTTACACAAACTATTCATCCATTCATCTATCTATTCAGACTTACATGCATGAACACATGCACCTAACTATGTACTTTACACACACACACACACACACACACACACACACACACATGTATCCCTTGGGTACACTGCGTTGGTAAATGATCACAATTGCACATTTATAGTTGTTTCGGGTCATTTGGTATTCCTGACTGCGAGTTGCATATGATAACAATGCATTACTTGTAAAGCCCCTTTTTTTTCTAAAGGATTTTTGAAAAGAAGATGAACTATGGGGGCACAAATCAAGACATTTGCCACTGCGCTGAAAAATACGTATTTGAGTCCATTCCAGCCCGGATGGATGAATCGGCATATCCAAATAAAAAATGTGTCCTAATGATCGTTGTTTATTATGGGTTAACTTTAAATATAACATAAACTGGTATGCATTTATCTGTAACAAAATGTAGGTGGACTATAAAGCCATGTTTAAAAATAAATCTCTAACGCTGATTTACTGCTCTTTAACGATATCGACCTCATATAACAACATACCAAATGGTAATAAAACGTGATGCATGACGCGAGGATTCAAATTGACAGTGGGAACGTTATATGAAACACACTACCGCACCATGTAAAGCTCAGTGTTAAGACCAGTATATCTCCATAACTAAGAGTCACCTGGTCAGTGTTTCAAGGAAGTGTTGTCGTATCCTGAACTGCGGAACAAGAGATCTGCAGCTGCAATTGGGTAATCGTAATATTGTCTATGTGTTTTAATATATCTGTCTTTGTATCTATATGTTTATCTGCACACACACACACACACACACACACACACACACACACGTGTGTGTGTGTGTGTGTGTGTGTGTGTGTGTGTGTGTGTGTGTGTGTGTGTGTGTCCAATTTCATTCTATTTCAAAACTTGTC
Organism: Coenobita brevimanus; assembly: GCF_032717465.1. NCBI lineage: Eukaryota > Metazoa > Arthropoda > Malacostraca > Decapoda > Coenobitidae > Coenobita > Coenobita brevimanus. Next base: position 29,665,397 of record NC_137009.1, read on the forward strand.
CTTCTCCTCAAAGGTAGAGGCATAGCCAGAATCTATCAATCTGTCTGTCCATCTATATGTCTGTCTGTCTTTCTGTCTAGTTATCAATCTTCATCCATGCTTATCCACCTCTGTCTGTCTATCAGTCAGTCTCTGTCTATTCATTCATCTCTGTCTGTGCCTGTCTGTCTATCTATAAACTGTCTATTTAAAGAACCTTCACCTAATAAATAAATCTAACATCAACGTTAACTTCACTTCCACAGAGACATGCATCGTGATGTGTGTGGGGGTCAGCCTGGCCTCTGCCCTGCTATGACACCTGTGGACGGAGAGCAGCTTCTGTATTACCTTAGGAGGGTGCTCTTCGTAGGTCTGTCTTTTAAGTGACATCTTTGTATTAGTAGTAAGAGGGATAATGATTATATATACAAATATCAGTGAAGTATAAGTAGAATTAGTTGCTTAATGAAGAAACGGATGATTCAAGCTACTAGTCTCGTGCAAAACTATAGGTAAGAGAAGTTTGTGCATTTTCTCCCAAAACGATCCACTAGCTTTCTCGACTAATATTTTTTTGTTTCGTGGTAAGCAGCTGAAGTAGGTTAAGGGATGAACAGAAATTGTAATTTTTATCCCAGCAAAGGATTCATTTCGAGCAACTTTCATATTATCTTAGGAAGGTGCACTTCAAAAAACTAGTAAACGTGAGGGATGAGAAGATTTTGCAGTACTATAAGTGAGATGTACGTAGGTTATTACCTGTGAGGTGAGTTCGATATGTGTAAGTGATTGTGACCCACGTGCAAAGGTAAATGTGATGGAAGTGAGTGCAAGACTTGCAGTGAATACACTTGTGTATTATGGACCAAGGCTTAAGCAGAAATGTGGAGACCGTGAGTCGTACGTGACACTATGTTTAAGAAAGTTGTGGATCCAAATTTATTGGATGCCCCACTGAAAGCTAAATTTACTAAAAAAAATATAATGCACAAGAAAGTTCTTCACATTCGTTCTCGTAAACTTAAAACGATATAAAGCCACTCTTCCTGTACTGTCAAACTTACCAGTATCATAATGCAGCTGTGACTAAGGACAACAATAAATTTGAAATCCATTTGTGGAGTGCGCCGACTTCATAAATATCAAGTGCCTCAGTTTTGCTTAAGCATACGACCTTTAAATTCAGATACTTATTGTTCAGAAGGAAAAATCACATATATGTACTTAGTACAGCAAGCAAGGTTATATAACTTTATGTGAAATTATATTATACATTCGGTATCTTTTTAGGTAGATTTCATGTGTGTACTACATACACTAATACACAAATCCATTTCAAGGTATATTCTCTAGGGTTATCCCCACACCAGCCTATTTTTTCCACCTGGACCCCATTTCCATCCCATGACCCTGTTTTCCTCCACAGAAGTATTTTTCTCCTTTCAAACAGGTTTCCCCAGTGACCTATTTTCCTTGTTGGACCTACTTTTCCTCATGCACCTATGACACCTGTAATGAACAGACTTTCCCAGTGGGCTGATTTTTCCCGTGAATCATTTAATACCCCGAACTAAGTTTTACCTGTGGAGCGTTTTTCCTTCATGGACCTATTTTCTCCCTTGGATCTAATTTTCCTCCTGGGCCTATTCCCCCTCGTAGAGATCTGTTTTACCATCATGAATCTATTTTCTCCTCGAATCACCTACTTTCCCAATTAATTTAATATGTCCCTGGACCTATTTTCCCTTCTTTGACCCATGATCCTTTTTTTTTTTTTTTTTTTTCACAGGGCCCCTTCTTTCCCCAAGAGGAAACACTGAAACCTCACATAGACCTATTTCCTGCATGGGCATTTTTTAGTCCATTAGTTTTATGTGTCCACGTGAACCCATTTATCCAAAGCCACTTATTCCCCCATGAACTTACTTTCCACATGGACCTCTTACAGCCATGGACCTATATACCTCATGGACCTTACAGACCTGTTTGCCCTCATCCACCCACCCGCCCACTCACCAACCTTACATCTACCCTCACCAAGTGTGCTAAATCCTACCCATCAGCCCATTGACGTGGCCACCTAGACACTGAGCTTGCACCACCGGCAGGATGACTTGAAAGTTTTTACACACACACACACACACACACACACACACACACACACACACACACACACACACACACACACACACACACACACACACACACACACACACACACACACACACACACACAACTGCCTTTATTGTAAAAATACGTATAAATAAGAATATTTTGTTAGATATTATGCAAATTTACGTATAAATTTGTCAAATTAAAAATAAAATTGTGATAATTTCAGGTATACTGTATACTACAAAAGAATCTGTCGGCCACTTCTACAATGTTCGTGCCCAAACATGGTAATGTGGGCCTTAGGTTTATCTCATCTAATTATTTCAGGTTTTCCATAAACTTCACCTTCACACACATTTCATGATGCGTCCTTTGAGCAGATAGTCGGGAGAGCATAATAAAATGAAGCAAGATATTTATTCATCTGAAAGTGCGTGAACTAATAAGATGGGATTATCGAAGTTCTTACACGTGCATTTTATAGCTGGAATACTTCTGAGCGCTAAAGAGAGGTTTATGATCACAGCAAGACAATTGTAAAAGTAGATGGATATCTGACTGCTTAAACATTAGTGTTGGAGTAAAACAGGGGAGTGTGTGATGTCCCCATGGTTATGTCATAGATAGAAAGATAGGTAGATAGATAGAGACAGGCAGATGGATAGACAGTGACAGGCAGATAGGTACAGTATATAGAGAGACAGACACAGGTAGGTAGACAGAGAGATACTTGTAAAAGACATACAGATTGACAGAGTTATGGGAGGCGTCAAAACAAGAGTTAAAGAACGAGAGTGAAGGTAACGATGATAGTTGAGGGATGGAATATGGAAATGATGTACTGATTGCCAGTACTGAACGGGCTAGAGAGAGAGAGAGAGAGAGAGAGGGGGGGGGGGACTTGAATGGTATCTTGATGAATCGAGAGAGACTAATTAGCTTAAGTTTTTACCCATTTCACTTCCAATGGCGCATGTATTTTGATTCCACATTTCTTGTATCTAGAAATCAACTTAAGACTTCTCACACTGAACATGGTAAGCTGTAACTATCCCATTCAGTTTCAAAAGTCTCTCCCATTCTAAGAAAACCCTCTGTTGGTGTAATGAACAAAACAAAACAAAAAAAGTAAGAAAAGATAATTCAGTGTAAATGTGAAGTGGATGGTAGTGTCTCATGGAATAAGGAAGTCGGTGCTACACAAGCCTTTATACGAATAGAGGCCTGAGTACAGTGGTTACAGGAAGGTACGTCAGTGTTCATACTAACGTACGGGCGTATAAATTTGAAACATCATTAGGAGGGAATCACAAGTGAGAGCAAAGGAAGTAGAGCTGTTAAGAATTGTATCTGTTGGCAAACGGTACTCCCGAGGTGGGTGGGAAGCCTGTGATAGGGAGCACTGGAACTCTATTTCAGTGACCGTAAGGACTGGCTTCTGACCACCCCCTCTTGTTACTCTTTCATTATTTGCCTAACATGAGCAATAGGCCAGCACACTCTCCTAAACACTATTCTGTGGGTGTCTACAACTAGGTTTGTGCACCCTACAAGTCACACTCTTTTTAGAATTGAGGTAAACTAAACAAGCAAACAAAACACTTCCTCTCCCTCGCCGGGGGGCTGGGTGAGCGGGAATGGGGAAGGGAGAGCTACCATAAATCCCTACCTCATCCACCCCTCACCCAGAGACAACCAATTGAGATGCCCTGGCCCTCTGTCTGCCACTGTTTGTATCATTTCTATAACACTCACCTCTTTTATCTAATTTCCTTTCTGTAGGACACAAACTCTCCTTCTCGAAATCTTCTTCACTGAGACTCAGCTGTTAGAGGCAATTGTTAGCAATCGTTTCTCTGCATCCTGCTTTCTGTCTATTCATTTTAAAGTCAAAGACGGTTGTTGCTGTGTATATATACGCAACAGCTTAACCAGTTCTCAGGTTCCAGAACATTCATTTTCAAAACTGTAAAATCAGGGTTCAGCTCTCCTGCTATTCTTTGGCTAAATATATCTATATATGTGCTGTTTACTTATTTCCTAATTCTATTACTGTGCAGAATTCGATTATATTACTTCTAAAGTGAAGCACGTTCTCCCTTTTCTGATATCTCTGTCCAAGATGGTTTCAGTCTTTACAATCCCCTTTGGCTCTCCTCACCATTTACTGACCTACAACGTGAAAAAGCTACATCATTTCTATCATTAATGATGCTATGATCACAAGAAGAGAAGGTTATTGAAAGAGTTGTGAGAAGAGGTTATTTATTTATTTATTTTTTTTTATGTGCTCGACTCTGGGCATAGGCTTTTCAGCCTGCTCCCAAGGCCCAGTAGTCCTCCTACATATCGTACACCTCTACATGTCACCACTTCGGCGCTAACACCCACCGTCCATATTGAATACATGCTAGGGCTGTCTCATACAGGACTGGTGTATTGGTATTAGCGGGAGTATTTTCACGACATGTCGGCGGGTCTTCTGGTAGTGTAGTAAAGTCTGCCGTAATGAAATTCAAATCCTTAAACTGTTCCCTGTCCCAGTGGGGATTTGAATCTGGGTCCGGTAGGACCGCAAGCCACCTCTCTGCTGATTGAGTGCAAGAGGATGGAAGGAGGGATGGAACTTCAAGGAAAAAACTGATAAGGGAAGAAACTGGATGTAAAGGTGAGATGTGGAAGCTTAAGGTACAAATGAATTTACCCAGAAGTTTTACGCCATAGTCGACGGCTTGATCAGTATCTACTGTACAAAGAGTGAAAACGACTTAAGCCTAATCAATTTGTTTTGAGTATTTATGTGTGGAAAACGTATGGCTGTGGGTCAAAACCAAAAATATCGAAGGAATGAATGAATCATATCACCGGCAGCTCTGATGGTTGCTATTGTACTTTATGCTATTAATTTCCTGTCTCTGATGCCTGCTCCTCATATGCAGAAACAAGGTTAGGAGTCTGTGTGTGTCGGGGAGAGAGGGCATGGGGCAGGGAGACGCGCAGTGTTTATAGTAGGGACATCAGAACAAAGATTGCCGCGGATTACAGATGGGTTTATACGTAAACTGTAGCTGTTAGGACTAAAAGAGAATAATGGACTGCAGTAACTCAATTTCGTGGTAAAATAGTAACCTAACTCTGCTCCCTGGGACTTTTCAGGCCTGAGTGGAGACCAGTTCAAGTTTGACGCTCAAGGTGACGGTCCTGCTCGGTACAACATCATCCACTTCAAGCAGGTGGAGGAAGGCGACTACCAGTGGATCAGGGTGGGCCAGTATGTGGAGGGGGAGCTGCAGCTGAATATGAGTGGTGAGTGGCAGAGAGATGACGGGAAAAGTAGGAGAGAGGAAAGAATTAAGGAGAAAAATGGGAAGGGGGAGTGCAAGTCTAAGATGGAGAGAGGGAAAGACTGTATGGAATAGTTGAAATAGATCACTGTGAGTGAGAGAGAGAGAGAGAGAGAGAGAAGGGAAGAATTTAATGGGTGATGTGAGTCTAAGGTGGAGGGAAGAAGAGACAAAAGAGAGGGAGATACTCTGTGGAAAGAAACTGATAATACGTAGTGGATGAGAGTGTGAAAAAGAATAGAGTAAGACAGAGGAACTGGAGGGAGAAAAAAATGGGGAGAGAGAGAGAGAGAGAGAGAGAGAGAGAGAGAGGGGGGGGTACACCTACATCCATTTTTCTGTAAGGAAGATTAGGAGGGCGACTACCAATGAAGCAGGGTGGGAGGCAAACAGTCGGGGAAGGGAAGGGGCAGTAGCTGAATATGAGGTGAGCGGGAGGGTGAGGGAAGCAGAGAGGGAGGGGGAATGATGGAGGGAAGGGAATAAAGCAAAGGCAGAGTGTGGGATGGAGAATTTATTGACGGGGCTGTATGAGAGAGAGAGAGAGAGAGAGAGAGAGAGAGAGAGAGAGAGGCGGGATTATTAAAAAAGCTGCGATATTTTGGAACACATTCATAAAAACTTGCCAGTGTTAAAATCCCTTAATAACCGAACGTGTTTTGTTTTTATTATTGCAACAGTGCGGCGATATTTTCAGCCCTGGAATTACCCCTCGCATTGTATGGGCCAAGAGAAA
>NC_137009.1:29674073-29751573 GCF_032717465.1 Coenobita brevimanus
AACACAACAATAACAATTCACTCTACAAACCGCACTACCACACCACATACCCCCAGAAGCATATACTGCCACACGTCACACTGCCACTCTTCACCGGACCCGCACCCTGCCGGGTACTCTCATTTTTCCTCATTTACGCATGGAGTCCAACCACTAACATTTGCCAGCCTTCACTATGATGACGTCTTTTCATAATGTAATTTTCTTGTCTCCAGTCTACTTTGTTTGACTTCCGGAAGGTTTCCCATCATAAAGGATTTAAGGAAAACTGGACGTAGGTCTTCCAGCTGAAATACTCTATCCTAAAGCAACGAAAATCGTTCAAAGACTGCAAACTATATAGAGATGGCGTTCTAGAGAGGAAGAAATTATGTCTTTCAATGCGCTATTGTTATTTGATTCTAGCTATCACCATATACTGTCATTTAACTACAGAAACATCTTCAGTGCTGAAGAAGTTCACGAAAGTTGTATGTAACGCATTCAGTTCGAAGATCCTCTCTCAAGTTTCACACAATCATTTGGAGGTAACCAGAATATGAAATACATAATCGTACTGGAGTGATTAGCAGATAAGCATGTCACTAAACAGATGCTTTGGAGAAGAAAACGCTAAAGTTCGCCCTATTTTCCAGCACCCAGTTGTCCATTACTTTGTGTTTATTCACTAAACACTGCTATTGGGAACCTAAAATATCGAATTTTTTTTTACTTCATGACCTTAGAACAATTGATAGACATAAATCTATCCATTTTTTTTTTATCGTCTTTGGCCAGTACTTACCAGTTGCCCTCAGTACATCAAATCTGATATATCTGATGAATCCTAACACCCCCTCCCCCCATCACAGCCCTACAGTTCCACGGAGGTGTATCTACGCCCCCCGCATCGGTGTGTTCCCTGCCCTGCTCTCCGGGTCAGGCCAGGCAGACTGTAGAGGGAGAGTCTTGCTGTTGGCACTGCTATTCCTGTACTGGCTACCAGGTGAGAGAGAGAGAGAGAGAGAGAGAGAGAGAGAGAGAGAGAGAGAGAGAATTAGATCTCAAGTCCTCAACTAGGTTCCTTGATAGAAAAGCTTTCTCCCTTATAAAATTGATGGATGACAGTGCAGGGGCAGATGATGCTTAGAATGACTGATACTGGTTATGTTATGAAAAGGATGACAAATGGTAAAGGAAATAATAAAGATGCTGCTGATGCTGAAAATATGATGATTTGGTTAAAGATAATGATAAATGATAAGCAAAGGAACCATTGTTCATGACAATGAGGGAGAGGTTAAAGATAAAATTAAGGTAAAAATATTGGTAAAAGGTAAAAAGATTGATGCTGTTGCTGATGAAAATGATCGTAGGGGTAAAGACGATGATGAAACTAATGATAGTTTTAGCGAATAATCAAACAGCAGGAAGAAAAATGCTGCCAGTGGTGGAAAATTAAAGCTCGAAGATGGAGAGAAAATATTAATATTAGTAACACCAATAAATGATGAAAATAATAGTCGTTGCAATACTGATGTTAAATAACTGATAAGTATGTTCTATCTATCTATCTATTGCCAGACGCCTTAATCCCGTAAGGGATGTCCACAAACTAATCGCCTCCTTGTTGCCCTGTCCTCCGCCATTTCACTGTCCAGCTCCCAGCTCATACACACCTCTATCATATACCTCTCTACTACATCCCTCCATCTCGTCCTTAGCCCCCCCCCCCTCCCTCACCCCCCTCCATCTTACTCACATACACTCTCCTCGCTAGTATCTTGCTCTTCATCCTCTCCACGTGGCCAAACCACGTCCATTTTCTCCTAACGCTTTCCATCACATACACATCACACCACAATGATCCTTCACTTCCTCATTTGTTAGTTTGTCTCCATGTAACTCCACATGCACCTTTCAGATAACTCATTTCCACTGCTCTCACTCTTGACTTTTTTCCTTCCAACAAGGTCCAAGCTTCACTTCCACACGTTAGAGATGGTATCGCAGTACTGTCATGAAGTGACTTTTTTACTTCCATGCTCACTTCCCTGTTCCTTATCACTGCTTTCAGAGAACCAGCAACCTTTCTTATTTGTTGTACCCTTTCAAGCACTTAATCCTCCAAACTTCCATCCTTACTCATCACACTATGCACTCACATTTCAGGCGAGGAGCAATAACTCAAATTCGAATGGAATTTGGAAAAAAATCGAGAAAGCTGATTTCTTCAGGAAAGCGACTTTGAAGCATCCTAACTCATAATCTATAAACATTCTAAACATTCCACATGAGCTAGCCGTGTGAGACGAGAATCCAAGATGGCCACCAACGGCATGGGACACTTATATTGCTTTGGAACCAGAAGTCGCAGATGGTCATGTAATACCTCATTTTAAGGGTTTTTGAGTATAACAAAAAACACTTTTACCATTATCATGATGATTCATTAACTTATGTTCAAGATATGATCAAGGTAATGTACTATTTTATACAAAATGGTAAATTCAACACATTTAAAGTTAACAACCAGCCCTAACTTTTGTCAGCAGCAGTTATTGAACTGCTTCTAAATAAAACTTTTTTTTTTATCATCATAACCAGTTATGGCCACAAATGTAGCATGACTCAGTATATTCTCCATCAGGTGGGCATGAATTAGCACAAGATTGGCCAACACACGGGGAACACATAGGTGTACAATACATCTCCTGCCACACATTTGTTTTCACCCACATGGCACAGTGAGTAGAACATGCTTTGTTGCTACTGGTCTGTCAGTCAAAATGGGGCTGAGCATTCCACCCTGAAGTTCCCAACCCATCAGTAGGATTTAGATCCTCAACGTTGCCCAGCCACTCCTGAACTGCGAAGCTCTGAATTTGGAAGCTGCTGGATACTTTGCTCATCCTCTGCATGTACTGTACAAGCTTCAGCTTATCAAGTGTTGGACATGTCGGATTGGCATTATGTAACTTCAGTAAGAATATGTCCCCCACTCTAGCTACTTCTTCATGTTTCGCATTGCTCTTCTTAAACACATCCAACGTCCTCCAATCCTCACTTTCCAGAACTGTCATGGCCTTCTTTTTGCCAATGCCATATTGCCATATACGGCAGAGACTGTGTCACATCCGTGATAGCGTATGCTATCAATATGTGTTACTGGGTGTGTGGATGCATTGCCTGCTGGATGCTGTGTATGCTATAAACAAAGTCCCTTGCACATTGCATGTGGATATTGTCTGTTGTGGCCCTATCAGCCAACATGACAAGCAGATCTGTATCCTTTGCCACAAGTGCAACAGGTCGTGTGATATTCCCAGCAAATGCCAATGCTGTACTACTTATTTAGTAGTCAGCATCAGCCTGACTTTGACAACAAGCAATGTCTTCAGACGTTAGCCAGTCCTTCATCCTGCTGATTAACTGTGACTTGTTGTTCCGATTAGCTAAAAAGGAGCGTAGATTACCCGTGACTGATTGTGTTGAGGTCAAACACCATATCTGTAGATACATTTCGATAAGTGTGGCGGTTCTGCTCAACTACCTTGGTTGGCTGGGTAAAATCTGTGTAGCCGACAAAGCAGACAGTGCATTCTTTCCCATAGTTATTGATAACGTGATTCACATAGCTGTCACACACATCACCATACGTGCAGTCCACAGGCCATGTCGCATTTTGCAGCAAACATCCTCATCCACCACATGGTATGGGTTCTTAAGAGCTCCAGTGGATATTAGGACTACTGGAGCTTCCAGCTCCTTGGCAAGACCACTTTTGTTGCTTTTCCACACTGCACCTTTGTCAAACTCATGTTTAAGGTTATTCTCCATATCTGTTCGGTCCTTTATCACACATGTGACCTGCAAGATGAGTAGTGGGTCGGCCTCAACGTCTTTGCCACGGACAGTGGCAGTAAAGGTTGCAACACCAATAGATATAACCTTGTCACTCATTTTGAGCTTGACATCAGCGTAGTTCGGTCCAGTGATATGTGTAGCTGCCTCCTCACCTGATTTGACTGCACAGTCTGCATTAGCACAAATAGATGCCACGACTCCAGCATCGATGCAGACCAGTCTTTCGCGGTATTCACCTGTGCTGGCAAATTGCGAATGATGTGATTGGTGATTCCGACATGTAAGAAAGTGTTTGCTATCACACACAATTGTGAATTCCCGGAGGTCAGTGTGTTTTCTGGTGTCGACTGACCCTGAAGGCCTCCCTCTTGGTTTCCTCTGAAGCTCTTGCCAATCATTAAAATGGATTTGACAGTCATGGCGGTACTTGGCCTCAGCTGCCACAAGATCACCAACATTTTGAATGCGTGTATAAACAGACTCTCCCCAACTAGCATCTCACTCCATCGCCTTGACTGCAACAGATGATAATAGTTCAATTATTGTTGTTTCATGAGTCGCCTCACGTTGGTCCTTTGGTCATTTGGCGATCTTACTATAGGCCACATATTTCCCACTGTATAGACAGTATTGTTGTTGTCACGAGTTGGTGCGATCATATATTTAAATAAACTCGTTACATTAAACTTTGGTGGGAAACCGCTAATTCTAATGGAATCCCAGTATGTATCACTCAGTCAAACGCCACGTATTCACCCGATCGGGAGTGTTTTCAGAACCATTTTTCACTGTTTCATAAGTGATCGTCTTTGTGCAAGACTCTAGCACCTCTGCTGAGCGATTTGTTATGGTCGTGTTTCGCTCATTTTAGCCGTTAGCAAGTACGGCTCGACACTCGCCTCTTTCTCACGATTTGAACTCAGTCAAGATTTGAGCACTGTGGAAGCAGGTTAGCAGCGTGTGTGGCAGCATCCTTCCTTAGCCGACGCCCAGTTCCCGCCGCCGCCGTTGTCCAGTTCCTGAATTCCCACCTAGTGTGATTTGGCGAGAGGCTCAGCGTGTGCAGCGTCCTTCCTCAGCAACAACGCCCAGTCATCCACTTAGTCCACTTTTCTGACCAGTATTTTCTTTTCGTTTTTCCTAGGCTTAAGAGTTTAGCTTTTGAGTGAGCAAGTGAGTTTGTTCTCCTTATTTTGAAATCATTTGAAACATGTAACGTAAATTTATTTCATTGTAATCAATAAATTTAACAGTTCTTTTTCTTGAGCTTAATGTAATGTAAAATCGTGTTTTATTTTCCATATTAAGCTTATTCTAGTTGCAGCTCCTAGTTTGCATAAACGTTTTACATTATTAATAACTGGTACTTAAGCCAGTCCTTTTGTATTAGCTTAAAATCCGTTGTGCAACCAGGAGTTAATTGCACCAGCAAGAATCTGTTGTCATTAATAGCATTAGTTATTGATTGTCAGGGGTGGAGTCAATATCTCCAGAGGCCAACAGTACTAATAAACAGCACGTGTGAATAATTAGTCTCTGCTGTGTACTGTTGAGAAAGTTTCTAATTTCTCGTCCTTAGAGAATCGGCGAAGTAAGCCGGAATAAAGTAATCACTGCTTGATTTTCACAAGTCAATTCTTTGTCCTGTTCTCATATATTATTGAATAATATTATTATTCAATATTGCATATTCTATAAAAACCCTGTGACAGTTGTATATTAAAGACAGCGGCCTGTCAACGGCAGGTGATTATTTTAGGGACTTGTCTCTCCGATTCTTCTGATTCCTTTTTTCGCCTTTTTATGTATGAGGGTATGATGTAATGTTTTTTATACCATTTAGGAACCGGAACTGGCAACTCTTTAGATAATAGATTTTCATCAAGTTCATCCCTCAGATCAGCACCAATGTTCAGTATGCTGGGTAGGCCTTTTTCTGTAACAGTACTTCGGTCAGAGGTGACTGGCTTATCACAAATATCACACTGTTCTTGTGCTGCCATCTCGTTCCATTCACACTGTCCTCTGTCCATCTATGTACTTCTGCTTCTACACTTCAATCTGTATCCAACCTAAAAAACAAAAACATCTGATGAAGTATACTCTAGTTTATAAATTCATACCAAACTTATCAATACATATTTCCGATTTTTTGCAGTTGGCGCACGTTCTTTGTGTATATTAATGACAGAGAATAATAGCAGAAATGGAATTATCAGGTGGTATTACATAACCAAGTGTGAATTTCAGTCACTAAGCTATATACGCGTCCCATGTCAATGGTAGCCATCTTGAATTTTTCGTCCTACGCGGTTAACTTACGTGGAATTTTTAGAATGTTTGTTGATTTTGAGTTAAAAGGATTCTATGTAACTTTCCAGAAAAAATCAGCTTTCTCGATATTTTCCAGGTGCGTCCATAATGTTCCTGGGCTATTTAGATTGTTACTGACGATGAATGTCCATGATGGAAACAGTGTTTCATCATCCAGCCACAACAGTAGTAAAAGCAGCAACACCTATAACAACAGTGGAAAGCTTAATAATAGCAATGATGATGATGATGATGATGATGATGATGATGATGATGATGATACCGTAACAATAATAATGGTTAAAACGAAGATGTCAGTAATGATAATATTGATATTTTTTATTTCTATCAGGTTGTGAACAGTGCAGACCCTACCAAATGCATCACCTGCGACTGGGGTACCCTTCCCAACCCCACCCACACCACATGCAAGCCCATCCCAGAGGTACGAATGCCCCTCCAGACGATTTTATTCAACGTGGCACAGCCATACAATGAGGAGATTAGGATATTATGCACAAATTCTTCCGATATGAAGGTTACCAAAAGAAATTAATGAAAACAATGCTTTTCTTGTGGTGTGAAATATGAAAAAAAAAAAAAAACGCAGTTTGAAGAGGTTAATGGTCAAGAATAGACTAAGGTAGGTTAAGTGACTATGAAGGGCTGAGTGCAAGAGTCGCTGAGGACAGCATTATTTCCATTTAATCAAGGCTTGTGTCGGCAGGGTATGTTCTCTCGTCATTTCCTATTACATTTTGATTTTAGCTTTTCTAAATATTTACCCTCGCCAAGGAGGTTATGCTTCACCTGCTTTACCCCGCGTTGGCTTGTTTGTTTGTCTATTTGTCTGTCTGTCTGTTAGCGGGATTATTCAAAAAGTTATAAACGGATTTTGATGAAATTTTGTGGAAATATTGATTAAATTTTGGGGCGGTTCCGGATTCGGATCCTGTATCCGCGGATCCGGATCCTTTTCAATGACAATGGCATTGGCAGAGGCATGCGCTCTCTTAGCGTTTTCTAGTACTCTAAGATATTCAGTCTAACCTTTTCCTGTCAGTTTTGACTGGAGCATAATTGATGTTCCTCCCTTCTCCTTTTCTCCGTCTCTAGGCATACTTATTATTCCTTAACTCATCCTCCTTCTGCCCCTTCCTGTGTCCCTAACTAAATCCCTTCTTCCCCCTTTCTCTCTCTCTCTCTCTCTCTCTCTCTCTCTCTTCGTTTTTCACTTATACCTCTTCTTCCATAGAACAGATAACTTATATTTGACATGAGACCACTCCTAAGGTATGAAGGTAGCAATACTATTGCACTTAGGGTTTTTCAACACTTACAGGGTTGTTGAAGATTTTTTTTTATTCCTTAGGTGACATGTGAGCATAATCGTCTTGCTGGAGGTGGCATAAAGAAAACAATTAGTTTTTCAGTGTCTGAAAGTGTTATTGCTGTTTTTTGTTCTAGCATCAGTTTTCCCCCCACGTCTCTTCCATGTCTCACCTTCTCCTCATCCACAGGTTTACATTCGTCCAGACTCATGGTGGGCCATAGGAGCCATGATCTTCTCGTCCCTGGGCATCATCCTAACAAGCTTGGTCGTCATGGTATTTGTCCGACACAACTCAACTCCTATGGTTAGGGCGTCTGGCAGGGAGCTGTCTTATGTGCTACTGTCTGGGATCTTTCTCTGCTACGCTATGACGTTTGTGTTCGTCCTAAAGGTGAAATAGCTACAAAGACTAATAGAGTGATAGACATATATATGACGAGAGAGAGAGAGAGAGAGAGAGAGAATTGATATAAGGAGCTGGCTTATGTATTGCTGTTGGGATTTTTTTCTCTGCTGTGCTTTTTGACCTTCGTGTCAGGCGAGTTAGTTATCACTAAAGAGGCAGACAGACAGACAAGTATGTCAGATGCTGCGTGGCATTTTTGCAGATAGGTAAAACGATCGATAATGTAGTAAGATAGGCGCACACTGAGAGTTGGCCTGCAGTCCTATTGGACCCAGGCTCAAATTCCAGCTGGGGCAGTTCAAGGACCTGAACTTCAATAAAGTAGATTTTACTTATATATCAGAGGACCCTCCATTATGTTGTAAAAATGACCCTGATAATACCTATACAGCAATCCTGTATGAGACAGCCTCAGCATGTATTTATAGGGACAGTGGGTGCTAGCACCCAAGTGGTATTCGTGGCATATGGAGGTGTATGGTATGTAGGAGGACTACTGGGCTTGGGAAACGTCTGTGAAGCTTATGGCCACAGTCGGAAGCATTAAAACACACACACACACACACACACACACACACACACACACACACACACACACACACACACACACACACACACACACACACAGACTCTCTGCATCTTTTGAGAAAATACATTTAATAATGCATTCTCCTTACAGTGAACCTTCCTTCCCGATTCCAAAGTTCATCCAGGGATAATTCCTTTTTTATCATAACCCATCTCCTTTCTGTCCGTCAGTTATCACTGTACGCCTGACCTGGGGTTCCTGGACAGGGACACCTTCACGAGGTGGCACAGATATAACTGAGCAGCTCCACTGCCGGGTTATGCAAACATCAACTGACATCCTTCCTATATTCCGAGAGGTGGTTGGTGATTTGCAGAAGGGCAGCATCAACCTGTCGTTCACCAGTTTCACTTTCAGTACTTATTGATTAGAACTGCAACATCTTATGTGCAGGGTTCCAAATTAATGAAAATGAGATACCACGGCAGTTGGTTACCGCCGAGTGACACGACTGTGGTGGAAATACTGACCATCACTACTTTATATCCCTCAGTCTAGTTCTGGATAGCCCTCTAACACATCGCTCACCACAATCTCTCTCTCTCTCTCTCTCTCTCTCTCTCTCTCTCTCTCTCTCAAAACTAAGCTTGGACCTCCAGTAGCGAAGGGGCTAATAAAGTTTGTGTCCTACCAAGCAAGTTTAAATAATCTTTCCCTCAATATTAGAGTACCTGGAGACGAGAATGAAAGAGTACACCATTGTAGAGAAGGTGTAAATGAACCATGATGAAGTAGATAGGCAAAAAATTAACTCTTCATGTTCTCTTTTCGCTCCCTCCAGCCCACAGCTTTGGTATGCGGTGTTCAGAGGTTCGGCCTGGGCTTCTGCTTCGCCGTGGTTTACAGCGCCTTGCTTACCAAGACAAACCGCATAGCTCGAATCTTCAATGCAGGGAAACGAACGGCGAAAAGACCTTCATTTATTTCACCACGATCGCAGCTCTGTCTGTGTTTCTGTGCTGTGGCTGTACAGGTGGGTGTAGGCGGATGTAGGTGGGTGTAGGTGGGGATGTAGATGTGAGTTAGACGGGTGTGTAGCTGGGTTAAGTAAGTGTGTAGGTGGGTGTACAGGTGAGTGAGTAGGTGGTTAAACTAGTAGGTGTTTTACATGAATATGGATAGGATATGTACAGTAGATATAGGTTGGTCAGGTGTGGGTGAGTGGCGGTGGGTAGGGGTGGATGGAAAAGGTGATGTGGGATGGATAGGTAAGTTGGATGCAGGTGGTTTGGTGTGGCTTAAGTGGGTGAGGGTGTAGGTTAGTTTCGGATGTAACTAATATGGATGTGTAGGTGAGTGTGGTTGTAGATGGGTAGGGATGTGTAGGCCGGTTAGAGCTGTGTAGGTGGGTGTGGTGAGTGTGGTTGTAGGTGGATAGGGATATGTAGGTGGGTTAGAGTTGTGTAGGTGAGTGTGGGTGTAGGTGGGTTAGGGCTGTGCAGATGGGTGTGGGTGTAAATGGGTTAAAGCTGTGTATGTGAGTTAAAGCTATATGTGTGGAAGTGTTTTTTGGTGAATTAGGGATGTGTAGGCGGAGCAGAGCTGTGTAGGTGAATGAGGGTGTGGATGCAGGTGGGCCTAAGCTGCGCAGGTGGATGTGGCTGTTGGTGGGTTCGGGACGATTTGGTGAGTGTTAGTGTAGGAGGGATAGAGCTGCGTAGGGGGCGTGAGTGTAAGTGGGTTAGAGCTGTGTAGGTGAGTATGGATGTAGGTGACTGGGAGTGTAAATGTAGAAGGGTTAGAACTGTGTTGATGACTGTGGGTGTAGGTGGCTTGGAGCTGTGTAGGTGGGTGAGCGTGTTGGCGGGTTTGGGATGAGCTGGTGGATGTGGATATACGTGGGCTTGATATGTGGATTTAGGTGGAAGGGTTGTTTATAAAAGTGTAGGTCGTTAAGTATATGGTTGAGGCGCCACAGTTTTCTGAAATCCTGTTATTATACCGTGTCTTGTAGGCGACTGTAGGTGGCAGAGGTTAATTATATGCAGGTTGGAAGGGTGTGTGTAGGTGAGATATATCAGTTGGATTTAGATGTGTGTGTGTGTGTGTGTGTGTGTGTGTGTGTGTGTGTGTGTGTGTGTGTGTGTGTGTAGGTAGGTAGGTAGGAAGCTTAGTAGGTAGGATGAAGACCAACTTTAACAATACCTTGTAAATTTGGCCTAATCTTTTGTTATGCGTGATACGTACCTGAACTTAAAGAAAATACCATCTGTAGTCAGCCAGAATGAAGTGCCGAAGGGTTAAGTTTAATGTGCTTAAACAGCTATGTTGGTATGAGTTTCGCTGAGCCCAGTGAAGTCGTCTGGGGATGCTCTCAGTAAAATACAGTGATCTTAAGTCGCAACAGAAGGGTTAAGTCCTTCATTTTCTGGCTTGTTTATGTAATAATGTTTAGTTTTAACTCCCTCAGTACGAAGTCGTTTTGTCTAGTGTATTCTTGCTATTCCCATCCATCTTTACTTAACTTAGGAGAGCCATTTGTTTATTGGAAGAGTTAGATAACACCGTCCTTAAGTCCTTCAGTATGAGATTGGTTCTGTCAGTAGTAAGTTGTCTGGACGCAGTAATAATCAAGCCAAATACATATTATCGTCATCGTAATGGCAGGATTACTTTGCTGCTGATTTGGCATTACGGTGTCTATCAAATACTGGCATGATGAGGATGGTGGTGTATGGTGTTGGTAATGGCATTAGTATGGTGAGGTTTGGGACACGGATGAGTTTACTGTGGCTTTGATGTGGTCTTACAGTGGCGTAATAACATAATGCTGGTGTCGTGTAGGTGAAGTGAGTGGTGTAGTCATGTGTAGAGGTGCTTGCAGTGAGTGATGGTGGTGGTGGTGGTTTGTTTATAGAAAGGTAGGTAGTACAGATTAAGAAAATGTGTTGCTTATGTGGTATTATGGTGTCAAACCTAACAATGGTGTGATGCAGATGATGAGGAATGATATATGGTATTGGCGATGGTTTGTGGTATTGATGATGTCTTACACTGTTAGTCTGGATATGATATTATGGTGTTAAACAAAATCATGGTATGGTGCGGTGCAGATGTTGGTGACTGATGAATGGTATAAAATAGTGTATATGCTGATGTGATATAGATGGTGTTTAATGTGGTTTTGGTGTGGTAATTTTGGGTCAAGTATAATCCTGGTGTAGTGTTTGATGTGGTTTGTGGTGCAGGTGGTGGGAAGAAATTTGTGGCCCAGTGATGCATGCAGTGGTATTTTTCTGGCTTGATGTGTGGTTCAGATGGTATTTACTGATATTATTGTGTTAGTGTGGTGTGTAGTGTATGATGTGCAGTGAAGTATGTAATGCGGTACTAGTTGTAATGTTTGTGTGCGTGTGTGTTTTGTTCATGCGGAAAAGTAACAATTCAGGAATTAGAGGTTGCAAAGCTAAATCTTTCCTAACGACACTAAACAAAAAAAAGAATAAGCTAAATTCAAGATTCCTTTACTTCTAGATGTCTGAAAACATTGCATTTTTAGGACTCGATAATCATAGGTGTGATGTGTTGTTCTATTTTTGATAGTGTGATGATTTATAAAATTGTTATGGTGCAGGTTGTGGTGAGTGGTGTGTGGTGTGTGGTGAGACCACCTAAAGCAATTCACCACTACATCCAAAGAGAAGACAACTTTCTTGTCTGTGCAGCCTCCATTAATGCATCATACATGATCGCATTTGCCTATCCCATTGGTGAGTATGTGTTGCACTTACATATACCGCTGTATCCCTATGTATATCATCATCATCATCACTGTCGTAATCAACATCACTGTCGGCAATGAATATGTCTGCATCCTTGTTTATGCTGTTGCTATTCTTACAATCATCATTTTCAAAGCTGGTACGACCAATCCAGATCGAGCCAAAAAGAAGGACTGGATTATAGGTAAATGTAATAATATTTAACATCAAGAACCACAGTAACAACATGGACAACGGCAGTAATAATAATGATAGTAATAAAATGATAATAATAATCATCATCATCATCATCATCATCATCATCATCATCTGTGGATCTATCATTCACTCCTTTATTGCCACATCAAGAAGGGTAGGGGATTCCTTTTTTAAGCCAAGCAGTTTCTTGTGTCCGTTATGAACAATATCAGCACTGGGATTTTTCGAGATTGCTAAGTGGTACAGTCCTTGTGTGTATTTCTTTCCTGAGGTAACAGGCCCACTATCACTACGCTCAAGTAAATACCCTGCCATTTACCACACCTTTCTTCACCCCATTGAATTAGCCACTTTTCCACCCTACACATACTGCCTCACACTCATCCACTATGCCCATCATCCCCACACCACGCATCCTGCCTACTCTCCCCTAGCATATCCACGGAATCAACCACCATAATCACCACTTCCTACTAACCACTGATTCGTATCCATCATCCTTCCCTACCTATTAAAATTCTTCACAAACCTAATCACTCCCTACATCCCATTTACCCACTGATATCCACTACCAGCCACTGCCTCTCGCCAACCCACTGAAATCCAACTACCTTTTTAATCCGCCGCTTCCTCATTCCCAGCCACCTAACCAAAATAATCCCAGCGTTAACACACCCACGCTGACATCATCACCTACTACCTACCTACCTACTCACTGAAATAACAATACTTCTCCAACCCACTCGCCTGTTCACCCACCTAACCCACCAAATCCTGCACTAACCCCACCTTCTTCTACCCACATAGGCCTCATCACCTTCAGTCATTCAACTTAAATGCAGCACTGACCCATCTTCCACCCACCTAGACCTCGTCATTACATACTTACGAACCATTTCTATCTAATAAACTAACCACAACAATCACTCACTACCCACTCACCTGCCGCCCACTGTAATCCTACTTTTTGTCCTATGTGCTCCCTGTAACCATTTCCTCCCTACCACCCACCAACTCACTGAAGTGCTACTATCTCCCCATCGTAACACGCTGATATCCGCCTACTTCTGGTGCAAGTACAGTCGCATTCATGAGCCTCGATACACATGTGAGCGTGTTGTCTACTGTAGTGCTCACTGCTTTTGGAATATGGAACTTGTGCGCTTACTGCCTGGTACACTGAACATAATTTGACCGGGTGGCAAGAGAAATAGTTCAACATCCTACCAGCGGTGGACACAACTGTAGACAACACGACTACATGTGTATCCGGACTCATGAACGCGACTGTACCTTTTATGTTTCCACCCTCTCTTCCACTCATCTGATCCACCTAAACTGAACATTAACGCACTTTCTGTAATCCTCCAGTGTCTCATCACCACTACGGTACCTATGCACTTATTCTATTCACTAAAATACAACTAGCTTAGGCCTACTTTCCCAGTTTAGCTTGTGTTTCCATCCCTTCCGTCACCATACACACCCACGTACCATACCTAGCCCGCAGCTAACCCACTTTTCACCCACGTGCAGGTCTGATCACCACGTGCACCATCTACGCCGTTCTTACACGCAAGATACCCGAGGCGTTCAATGAGAGTCGCCATATTGGTGTCACCATGTATACCACCTGCATCATCTGGCTGGCCTTTGTGCCCATCTACTTCTCCACTGCCAATAATGTGGAGGTGAGTAGGTGGAAGGTAGGTGGGTGGGGGAAAGAGGATCATAGTTATACCGTAGGTGCGAGTGGAGAAGGAAGATGATCCATATTTCGTATCTCATAACTCTGGGATATATACCTTACAGTTATGTTTCAGTGAGCGCTGCCAATGATTACATTGTATTACTTTCTACTTCCTATAACCCTTACTGTACTTTAAAGTGCATTTTTGTTCTACGCTCATTCAGTGCATAGTTAATCAGTAAAGCAATAAGGCAGCGAAAATACCAGCACTCCTCATATCAGCCGTCCGAGCAATATACAAGATAGGCGGGCCAAATTCACGGATCATCTTGTAGTGTTGTCAGTTTTAATTACTTCTCATCTTACTATGAAATGGGTTGGAGGGAGGGCAGGAGGGTGTAGATGCAAGGTGGAGGGAGGCGGGTTGGTTATGCAATAGGTGATGCAGGTGTTACTTTAGAATACAATCCATTTTAACAACAACTATGCTTTATTTTTGCTACGAGATGGGTAGGTGGGATGATTATAGGTTATCTAGGTAGATGGGTGGAATCTATAGTCTTTTTTATTGCATCCATAATCTCTTCTATTACAAAGTGGAAGCTAAGTAGAGGTAGAAGACTGTTTGTAGGAGATAAGTCGGAAGTTATAAGCATAGTTCATTTCTGCCACTTCGCCATGATAACTACTTTTGTTAGCTAGCTTGTTTGCTTACTAGTGCTGTCTCCAAGGCCTCTCTCTCGCCCCATGTTTTTCTCTCTTTTCTTCTTCAGCCTCACTCTTCTCCTCCACGTATATTGACTCTCTCTCTCTCTCTCTCTCTCTCTCTCTCTCTCTCTCTCTCCACACACACACACACACACACACACACATCACAGTCACAGTCACAGTCTACTGGCTCCCTTTGATATATATCTTTCATTTTTCTTCCTCAATCTCCGTTTTCCTTCGCCGCACCAACCTAGTACTCCAGCCGCCATCTTCATCTACGCCTTTCACCCTTTCTTCTCTCCTTCAGTTCCCCTCTCCTATCACATTCTTTCAGTAACCCCGCCACCCGCCTCTCTCTCTCTCTCTCTCTCTCCAACACAGTGTCTCATACACGTTTCCCTCCTTCTGTCTTTCAGTCTCCCTGTCCAACCACATTCCCGTCCCTAGTCTCCACGTCCATCTCCAACACAGCTCATCATCACCACTACTATAATTTCACCACTTCTCTCCACCACCGTTGCTCTGGCCCGCCTCTTCACCCCCAGATTCTTCATCCTTTATATATAGCTCTCTCTCGTTTCTTCTCCCTCACCATGGTCTTATCCTTTTTTTCTCTCCTAGAGTCTCATCTACTCTCCACATCTTCTTTTCCTTCCTCTCCATTGTTCCTTTTCTCTGAACGAAGCTTTCATTTCTCCCACTGTTTTTGTCTTTCAATAATCCTCTTTGACACACACTTACTCTGTTAGGTCATCGCTTTTTTCTTCCTTATTTCCACCCCTCAGTCTCCCTCCCTCTCCTCACCACAGCTACGTATCACCACCACGTCAGTCACCGTCTCCCTTTCCGCCACCGTCGCCCTGGTTTGCCTCTTCACCCCAAAACTCTACATTCTTCTGCTTCACCCCGAGAGGAACGTCAGACAATCTATGATGCTGTCGCAAAAATACTCAACAATCAAGAGCAGTATTTCTATGTCATCCCAGAGAGTTGATTCTTGGACGCAGAGTGAAGGTGAGTGGATGTGTGTGTGTGTGTGTGTGTGTGTGTGTGAGAGAGAGAGAGAGAGAGACTGCAGAAGCTGGTGTATGTGATGTATGCGAGTGTACAGAAGTGGAGATTGTTTTCTTTGACAAATAATATTCACAAAATTACTAAAAACAAAAACAAAAAAATTTTCATCATAAACAATCAGATTGTAATTTTATTTAATGCTGTTCAGTGTTGCAAGATTTTCCATAATGGTATATGAAGTGTAATACTAATTCTCTCTCTCTCTCTCTCTCTCTCTCTCTCTCTCTCAAGCAGTGGTGTTCCCCCTGGACTACTATCTCCACGAGAGACTAAGATCCAGAAGCATAAGGGGGAAGCTGTCCACCTGCACCCAGACCAGCACCCCCTCACACTGCCCTCTTTCAGACCACCCCCCCTCCTCTTGCCTTACCCTCCACCCCTCCATGTCTCCCGTCCACCGCCTCTCAAATGGACCCCTGCAGGATGTGCCCGATGTACAGCTCTAGTACTTGAGTATGTGCACTTGCAGAAGCCCTAATAAAGATCCCCTGACAAATATCCATTCACGCCCCGTTAGTAACATTTTTTTTTAATAACGAGAAAGACCAAAAAAAAAAAAAAAAAAAAAAAAGACCGAATATAAAAGTAAGGTGTGTCAGATGTGCAACTGCAGTATTTGTTTCCGATGTACAGCTTTCGTGCATCGATGAGGACACCTTAGAAGCATGGAAAGTAACATTCTGACAAGATAAAATTCAGCTGCCGCTAGAATTCATTTTGTTTTTTTAGTTCACACTGGGAAAAAGAACCTTTGGGCTAATTATATGATGAACCAAATATACAGTTGCAGTACCTTGATATGTGCTGTCACGCAATACTGTATTGCCAAGAAAAAAATGACTTTCTGACGAAAAAAAATTATAAAGCCACTTTAGATTTGCAGATTTATTTTGTTCCTCGTGAAGACAAATTGTATGTGATGTGCCAGATTGTACTACTGTAGCATCTGCTCGTGTACAACTGCAGAAGCACCCTCTGACAAGAGTACATACGACCCTATTTAGATTTACAGATCTTTATCCTGTTCACATTGAGAAGGATATATTCTAGGCCGAGTACTATAGTGCGTTTGTTATAGCCTGAAAAAGATTCATAACTCCTTTTTAGTCCTGCTGAGCGCCATGTGTGGTCGGATTAGTGGATAATTTTAACTAATAACCAAAGAGACTCATTCATACTTAATAACTAAGGCTCATGAAATTCAGGCAGTCACGATTTTGCCTTCAAGTTGATGTGGATGAACGAAAACAACTGTTTGTGTTAAATGCCCTGGGGCAGTACTTGAACGTGTGAATCATTGTATTATTGTGGGGTAAAGAGATATTTCCTCCTAGATCAGGCACTCCTCAAACAATTTTGTAAATTCATCTAAGGGAGAATCTCTGACAGTGAAAGGGTTAATCCAAACTGTATGTATCAGTTCTTAAGGTGGCATAGGAGGCTTCGTAGCACCCCTTCCTTGGTGATACATTTGCAGAATACCCCTTAACATTCTCTTGTATGCTGTTTATTTCGTGTCAGTACTGGCATGGCTTGTATCAGTACATGCATGAAGATACTGAAATGCAATTCGCAGAATAAATCACTCAAGAAAATTTGTTGCAATATCTTCACTGGTACTTAGAATACGATTCTTAATTTCACAGTACCGTGAACTGCTGTTCAGATGGAAGAAATTAACTCACATATTGAATATGTTTACTGTGGGGGTTTTGGGGAGAGAGAGAATGAGACGGAGGGGTGGGAAGGGGAGGTAAGTGAGTGAGACAACTGTGAGCTGTAGAAATCAATCGATACCAGTGAACAGAATGACATGGAGGAAATTTGTTTGTGACAACCCTTTCCAGGATTGAGGCGTCTGGCTATAAATAGTTTGACGGACAGACAGACAGATATGCTTTATTATGAAGATGTTCTACAACTGTTCTAGGCCAACTTCGATCTTCTTCGTCACGTTTCGAGATAATGTAAAGAACAATTTATCACTTTAGCGACAACTGGTGGTGCAGTGGTAGCATATCCAGCTCAGTACTGGCATATAAAGATATACAGGTAACATAAAGAAGATAAATCAGTTTCCCTCTACCAATATATATTGGTTCATTAATGAAGACGTATACCGTACACTGAGATTTTTAAACTGCATCAACCAATCATTTTTTTCCCTGGTGAGGGGCAGATATTTCTCTTAGCTGCATTTACTTGTTGACAGTCTAAAGTTAGTCAATGGCACCTGTGCATATTGGCCTGCAAGTCTAATAACATTACAAAACCGATTGTGAATATTTTGAGATAGACTTAACCGTTATCATGTTATACTCTCTTTATAAATGTATTGCGCCGCTGTGGTTCGAAGGTTATGGAAATATGCAAATTCCCGCGGCAACGATGCGTCAGTTACGTTAGCACCCCCAGACTGTATGACATTCTTCACTGCGCCACTATTTGTGTTATTATAGTATTGATAAACACCAAGCATAATATATGCACTTCAGTCACAAGGCAGCTCTTTTTTTAGTCCAATTTCCAAAAGGCTAGGTTCTTGAAGTGTGGCACATTTTTCAAAGGTTTGTACGACGTTTGT
Source organism: Coenobita brevimanus (assembly GCF_032717465.1). NCBI lineage: Eukaryota > Metazoa > Arthropoda > Malacostraca > Decapoda > Coenobitidae > Coenobita > Coenobita brevimanus. Next base: position 29,692,540 of record NC_137009.1, read on the forward strand.
TTCAATCAATCATTTCCTGTGGCACCCTCGGGGATGCACAGGGCCTCGATGAACTCACACCACCACATCCTATCTTGTGCTAACTCCTCAAGATCTCCCCAACTCTCATCTCCAGCTTCCCGTCTCATTGTCCTCACCCACGTCTCTTTTGGCCTTCTTCTACCTCCCCTACCAAGTGCCACCCACCCTGGTGTACCTCGTACTATTCCCTGTCTCCTATACACATGTCCTAGCCACTTCCATCGTGAGAACCTAACATATTCATCGACCGGCTGCACTCCCGTTATTTCTCTAATTCTACTATTTGGTATCCTTTCCCACCACTTAACTCCTAATATTCTTCTAAGTGCTTTGTTTTCAAACACCAAGAATTTATTTTCCATAGTCACTGTGCTGTACCAAGACTCGTGTCCATAAATTAAGATACTCCTAACCATTACCTTATAAAGTTTGATTTTTGTATGCACAGAAAAATTGTTATTATTCCAAATATTTTTAAGCATTCCCATTGCCTGATTAGCCTTCTTTAACCTTTCCTCGAATTCAAAGTTCAAAGAACCATCCTTGGCTAAATAAGTACCTAAATATTTAAACCTATCAACTTGCTTTACAACCATACCTCCAATTACACATTCCTGCGCATTTTCCATATTCATATTAATTATTTCAGTTTTTCCACAATTAATAACCAAACCCACCTTGCGACCTTCACTCACCAAACAGTCCAACACTCTCTGCATCTCTTCTGGCCCATCACAAATCAAAACTATATCATCTGCATAATCTAAATCCAAAAGTTTCCTGTTCTCTCCCCAAAGTATACCTGCACCGGTTTCTGTTCCAGCGCGTTTCATAATGTAATCAATGACCAATATAAATAGTAAAGGCGATAGAACACCACCTTGAAATTACTCCGGACTTGACTTCAAACGAATCACTCAGACAACCATCAACCATCACTTTACAAAATGTGTCCTCATGCATGTTCATAATGACCCTCACAAACTCCTCTGGTATTCCATAATGTCTCATGATCTTCCCCATAGTCTCTCTCGAAACACTATCAAAAGCCTTTTCAAAATCAACAAAACAAAGACTTAACGGTACTCTCATTTCATTAACTTGCTGCATCAAATGCCTAACTATAAAGATCTGATCATTGCAACCACGTCCCTTTCTAAAACCAGCCTGTTCATCCCTCAGAATACCCTCAACCACCGGCTCCAACCTATTTAACAACACTCTACTGAAAACTTTCAAAGCTATCGGTGACAAAGAGATTCCCCTCCAATTACCACATTCACTCAGGTCTCCCTTCTTCGGAACTTTAACAATTACACCATTCTTCCAAACTGATGGTAGTAACCCCGTCACCCATATCTTATTGAATAGCTTGGTCAAGATCATTATTTGTTTACATAACACAATATTAAATTAAACCTTAGGGCATTGCAACATTGTGCAAATTGTGCAATGCCCTTGTTCCTCAACATATTATCTATCTGTCTATCTATCTATCTATCTATTGCCAGACGCCTTAATCCCGTGAGGGGTGGCCACAAAGAAATCGCCTCCATGTCTCCCTGTCCCCGACCATTTCATTGCCCTGCTTCCAGCTCACACACCCCTCTCTCATATACCTCTCCAACGGACCCAGGTTCGAATCCCGGCTGGGGCAGGGAACAGTTTAAGGATTTGAATTTCATTAAATCAGGCTTTACTGATCTACCAGAAGACCCGCCGACATGTCTTAAAAATACCCCCGCTAATACCAATACACCAGTCCTGTATGAGACAGCCCTAGCATGTATTCAATATGGACGGTGGGTGTTAGCGCCGAAGTGGTGACATGTAGAGGTGTATGGTATGTAGGAGGACTGCTGGGCCTTGATAGCAGGCTGTGAAGCCTATGCCCAGAGTCGGACACATTAAAAAAAAAAAAAAAAAAAAAAAAATCATCTCATCCTTGGCTTCCCCCTCCCTCTCCCCCCTCCACCTCATTTACATACACTCTCTTCGTCAGTCTCTCACTCTCCATCCTCTCCGCAAGGCCAAACCACCTGAATGTGTTTCTCCTAACGCTTCCAATCACATCAGATTAACTTCCCCTTAATCCCTTCAACCGTCAGTGGATTTTTTTTTTTTTTTTTTTTTTTTTTTGAAGGGTAAACCGAGGATATCCATTACCTCTCCACGCCAAAGCCTCTCCAACTCTAATTAAAATCGTCTATAAATCAGTAGGTTAGCATTAAACTAAAGATATCACCAGTTAAAGGGGGTAAGTAGTCTCACAAATTCTACCCACTGTCTCTCCTGGGGCAAGCATTATACCCTGGCTGTAGTAGTGGCACCTGTTGTGGACCCAGGTTCATCTACGATATGAAACCAGTGAACTGCAGGATAAAATTGCCTTCATCCTGCAGTTCACCATCCTCCTTTTGGAGGATAGGGAGAGAGATGAGGGCGTTTGTATAACAGGGAAGGAGAGCAGCTTATACTGCTGCCATCACATGAAGGCGTCGCTCTCTACCAGCCTGGTATTTACGTGGACAATGGTTTAACTATGTTTCTTGCTGGATACAGATGCCGAACCCTGGACCAATATGTTTCACACCGTCAATATGATGTCATTCTGTGTGTATTACTGGTGCTACTGAATAATTTCACTAGCTTAGGAGAGTTTCCTGGCACTGAACGAAGTCAGGTAAAATTACACTACTATCCTTCAGTTCGAAGAGTCTCCCTTAGGTTGAATAAAATCGTTTTGAGATTACCTCATTAAAATGCAAATGACAACTGTACTAAGTCTTAAAGAAACTCCGTCCTGACGCCCAAGGATCCACCACCTCGCGTGCTGTGTACTCCCAGGGTTTCTGTGTGAGGGATTTCGCTGGAATGGTACTAAGCCAACTACCCTCCGCCTATTGGTTCATAGTCGCGAATGTCGTAGGTCCCTACCCCGGAGTTTCCTACTTTACTAACTTTGGAAAATGTCCAGTCCCTCCTATACTGAGGACACTGGGCGCAAAAGGATTAATCCGACCGTTACATGATATAGTCAACATTCGTCCATTCCAGCACGATTCCCCGTTATTGTGTTTTATGATCACGCCCTGCGAACATCTGATAGCTCAACATACAGCACCATGGACGGCACTAAGGCACAAACGTAAAGAGTGCAGGGTGGTCTGTACGCTACCCTCTCCAAACCTGCTTGTTGTGGGGATGTTCATCGTGTTGGTGTGTGGATCTGATATTAACAATGCAATGTGGATGTGAAGAAGCAGATGAAGAAAGAAAACTTATGAAGTACAGAAAATGATGCAAAGTAGACATGATAATGCTGATTGATTCTTCCCCTCATCACACTAGGATCTATACATAATACAATATGTGGATCACACTCTATGAACATTATCAGCGTTAATATATCTTGGCACACAAAGGCCGCCTCCTCCTAACATTAGTCTCTGATTCGTTAAAGATATTGCAATCATTTTCAGTACAACAGCTCTTTAGTTCTTTATCATTTGCTTTTCTGCTCATTTGTCTATATTATCTGATGTATGAAAGGAAAGAGGTTAAACTTAGCACATTTTGCACCTTAGAAGGAAGTATTGCAGATAATTTGAAAGATGTATATACTATCGACCTACCTTGAATATGATCAACAACCCGCCACTTGCTCTCCACTCCACCGCCAAACAATTACGTTCATCCAATCAGCTTAGGGGATGAGGCTGTTTTGCCAAGGTATATTGATTCTGCCATAACTGACCTAGTACCATAAATGGCATGATTAATATCAAAATAATATTTTCTATTTTCTGAGCTAATGGACATACTGTATATGCACTTTTTCCCTCTTTATTACATAGATTTTTTCCCCGTTCCCATTGTAGCATACTTACACCTACCGTACTGTCTTCTCAGTTACATAATGATTATGTTCACCTTTTATGCATTATATGGCGCTAGGGGGAACTCCTTAGCATGGTGGTATCAAGGAAACGAGCCTGCTCCATTGCGTGATTATACAAACATCTCTCAACTACTTCATTACCCCCTAAATGAAGGATGGTGAACTGCACAGGGAGAGTAACTTAAGCCTGCAGTCCACGGGGTTCACGTTAATGATGAGCCTGGGGCCACAATAACAACATCAACAACGTAATAGTCTCTGGAAGTAGGCTAGACCCAGCATCCATCACATGCACCAAACAGATGACCTTCACATAGTACAGTCCATCCCTCAATAAATTTCTAGCGATAATAGAGTTGTACACGCACTCAAAAAAGTATCGTTACGGGGGGGTCCGATGAGTTTCATACTGAACAGTCCAGCTGTCTCGGGAGAGTTGGGGGAAGGATGTTATCACACGTTTCATTCGTGGTGTCAGTTTGTATTGCCCAGGTGTAACGATACCTTTTTGAGTGTGTGTACACATAAGGGTATATAATGGAGTAAAAAAACTAGACTATTTCTAAGGCCGAGCTGTATAAAACCTAGGTAATAACAGAAACAGAAATATTTTTAAGACACACTATAAATAATAAAAACCATACGAGTATATTCTTATGACATGAGGAAACTAACGGACCAATCACCACTTTAATGGGCTATGAATGACTATTGCAAAATCAAAGTTAAAGAAGAGAAATAAAACAGCAATATTTCAGTGGTCCCAAACCTATCGGACCACTGATCTAAACTGAGATAAACTAACGACAGAAAACAGGAATATTTTTAATGTTATTCAAAGAACTGGATTTTTTTGTATGCTGGGGATAGTACTAAAATATTCTTCACTGAGGTGGTCTTCAGTATCAGAGCAAATGCATCTCTCTCTCTCTCTCTCTCTCTCTACATATATATATATATATATATATATATATATATATATATATATATATATATATATATATATATATATATATATATATATATATATATATATATGAGAGAGGGGGGTGTGAGTTGGGAGCGGGGCAATGAAATGGCGGGGGACACGGAGACGTGGAGGCGATTTGTTTGTGGCCACCCCGAAAGGGATTGAGGCGTCTGGCAAAGTATATATATATATATATATATATATATATATATGGATCCCAGACTTTTCGAGGCTAAACAGATTTCTCTGTTGGTTAGTACTGCCTCTGTTTAATTACTTTTGGAATGTTTTGAATTTCTTTGAACGGAACTGTATTAAGTATTTTATACTCGTAATTGAACTAGACATTCAAATTCTCGCCAGGACACATTGAAAATGAACAATTATGAAATATATAGTGGATTATTCTTACACCCATCAATACGAGGCCTTCCGATACCTGAATTTAATCTTCTGGAAATTGCAGTACTGAACGGATTGAGGGATTGAAATTCAGTAGCTCTTTTAGCTGTAAATAATGTCTGAAACCTGTGACATCACACTGAGCCCTGTGTGACATCACGTGGTTCATTAACTTTGTCATTTAATCTCTTTAATTTCAAGAAAATTTATAATCTTTTAAATAATCCGAATCAGAAGAAAAGTCAAGTTTTATTGCTGAATTTGTATGCGTATATCATGGGAGTTTTGTTTACATAGGTAAGACCGCAAGTATTTAATCAAATAGATGGCGAACACTTTTGTGAAAAGATAAGTGTCTGCATATAAAATCTTAACATGACTTCTTCGAAAGTCTGAAACCATACAGGACTAATTTCTGTTGAATTTTAATATTTTATTTCATATTACATTGAGCAGAACTGTAAGTCAGATATATGAAATGTGTGTGTGTGTGTGTGTGTGTGTGTGTGTGTGTGTGTGTGTGTGTGTGTGTGTTTCAAATTATATACACTTAAACTCTTGAATTTTTTTAATTCAGAGAATGACCGATATTTTCTTGAGGAATACGAAGTATATCTAAGTGTGTCTACAAGCAAACTATAAATTAATGGGAAAAAAATTAAGACTTTGATTTGGTAAGTGGATGAATATTTTGTGTGTGTGTGTGTGTCTAGAAACTTAATGTCTCCTCCTAAAAATACCTGAATCCTAAATACTGATAATAGGATGTAAATGTAAATAGATGAAACATATAAAATTGCAAATTTACGTATCAATACATCATGTGCATGTACTGTACTTGCATGGAGAGGATGTTTGTGTCAAGGGACATAGCACAAAGGTTTTGAAAGATTTTTTGCTTAATTTGAGTAATTTTTGTATATCTTAGAAATAGCTAAAAGAGTTGGGAAATCTAAATCAATCATAAGTGTGTGGGTGTTTTGAAACTTGACATGCCAGATGTAAAAAAAAAAAAGTGCAGAAAGAATAGTTACGTTATTTATTTCTGAATTTAAATCTGTAGGTACTTGCGTGTTTAAAAAGTAAGCACCATATGAAAATACACACATATATATATATATATATATTGGAGAAACGCACATTACACGTGTGTACATATGTGGAAAGTTATTAACGCTCCAACCGGGAATCGAACCCGCTACCTCCAGACGGTAGTCAGGCACTGTTACCACTACACCATGGTGTGATAAAAGGTAAGCTACCTGAGTTCAAGGACGAACCAGGTAAATCCGTTATGGGAGGATATGTTTCAACACCATCCCATACATAGGCTATATATATATATATATATATATATATATATATATATATATATATATATATATATATATATATATATATATATATATATATATATATATAAACGGATGTCTGTTCATTTATAAACTTAATGTACTCTACCTTTGAAGAACAAGAACCAGTTTTAGATGATGGCTCTCCTTTATATATTTTTGAATCTGATCATCATTTTATCTGTTTTATTGTGCATCTAAAAGAAACAGTTTAATAATATGTTAACTCTTATGAAACTATGATTATGTATGCTGTAATTGTACGGCAATTTTGTTTCAAAATTATTTGCAATAAAGGTTGTGAATTATTTTTGTTTTTTCTGAATTTGAATCTCTGTACTCTCTTTTCATTTTTCTAATAGCAATGGCGTTGGAGGTTGACCACCCAAATGCACTGTAGACTAATAGAAACACAATTCAGGGGGATTCATTGTGCCTTATAAAAAGACCCGTTCAAATTAATTGTGTGTATTATAATCATGAAGGCAATATTTATATTATATATGTGATCACTTGGTGAATAAACTCATAAATTTTAATATTTCCGCTATGAAAATACTTAGTAGATAAAAATTATTAGAACCTACCTTTATTGTGTGTATTGCACAGCACTGCAACAATATATCACCTTCAGTGTGTAAAGCATCTCCAGAAATTGCGATTCACAATAGTGTTTGATGGTGGCACTGACAGTTCTTATAGAAATTTAACAAAATATCCATGGTATTGGGAATACTGCATCCTGAACCTTAGAACATGTATTGATATTCATTATCCACTGCATGTGACAAAAAATAGGCCAGATTTTTCCTGTAATGAGGTTCCAGCATCCAGCTGTAGCGACAGGCCCCCCTCCCCTCCTCCTTCCCCCCCCCCTCAGGGCTCTCAGTGATAACAGATTTGTAGAAATTCCCTAAAACTCTGGGAAAATTTCCTCAGACGCGAGATATTTGCCGTAGGCAATTAACCTTGCAATAGCAAAATTTAATCATAATGGCAAAAATACATGTGAGGAGGTAGGAACTAGTATTTGGGAAAGCTTACAGTTCCCTTTCATTTATGGCTAGTATTTATGCAATATGTGAACACTAATTTCAGTGGTTACTGATCGCCTATCTATTACTTAAAGAAACCGGCTAAACATATCACACCATGATCAGTGCAAAAGAACAGTGAATAACAGGATAAAATCCGTGGAATACAGAATCCAGCCAAATCTCAAACTACACAGTTACTCATATAATTGTGAAAACAAAATAACAGTTACTGGCAAAACACAATGTCATGGATCACCATCACAAAGCATAGCCAACAGAAATATTACCTTAATTATATAAACAGATTTTTGTATACCTAATATTAATTTTTTCATGAATTTAAGAAATAAATTATAATTGTTGTAAATACGCTACACTTCTGGCCATGTTTGCATTAATATAAGGTCTTATACATGTAAACTTCAGAATTTCGAGTCAAGCATATTACATTTGGTTTACATGAAAGCCCATTAACAGCATGTAACTTACTATTTGTTATTACAAGAAAACAAATAATAATCATTTATCTCTCATGACATAAAAGAGAATGGAGGAATTTGCTGAATGATTCTAAACGTAAATGCCAGTTGAAATAACTCATTACTCCTGTAGATACTACAATCAATACCCAGGGAAGATTTTTTTTTTTTTTTTTGGGGGGGGGCAATCACCATCAGTTGCATCACCATTGATATCTCTAAGTGCAGCCTTCAATTTATCGTCTTTTCTGAACTGCTGAGCAGCTATTCCAGCATTGTGCAAGCCATTTTTTATGTAATGCAAATTGACAAGACCAATGGTTTTCAATAAATTCTCATCTCAGTCGCTGTAAGATGCACTTGACTAAAACATGAGCTCAACAGCGGCATTTGAGTGAGGTAAGGTCAGGGAACACCTAACTACCTTAGAGAAGTTTGGATAGTTTAGTTCCCTTTTTATTTTCTTTTGTGTTGGGTCTGGTTAGTACTTGGATGGGTGACCGCCTGGGAACACCAGATGCTGTTGGCATCCCTACGTGTCAAGTGGGGTTGGTGGAGGATTAGTGCCCCTCCCTGTAAAACAATTAACTCTAAGCCCTTGACCACCCCGTCTGGGATACATGGCGTCTGGCAATGAATGAATGAATGAAAATGAGACCTATTTCTTTCAAAATTCAGCAGCATCTTGCACTTTACTGAACAACCATCAAGAGCAAGCTGTCTCCATTCTAAATCAGTGGATAATCTGCCACATACGAGTACTAGAGTCATATGGGGAAAAGCGTGGAAACCTTTCCAAGGTTCTTGGGCTTGGAACTCAGTGCATTATCTGGAATAAAAAAATGAAAATCATTTTTGTGGAATTGTTTTCAAACAGAGACCGTAACTGATCAATGGATTCAATAAGAAATGCCAGATATCTCATTTTGAACTGCTTCATTCACTCATGATCCATGCTCACTGCAGAGTTTAGCAATGTATCTGTGGCATGTATGCCAACATAAACCTGACTAACAGATACATGTAACCTAGTATCATGGATATCAAGAGTGAATGGATCACACTCACGAACATATCTGATCTGGATAAAATCACTCATCAGATCATGGTGAAGCTTCTTGACATGGTTATGAAGGTAATGTAGCACTGGATTAGTGTTCTGTAGCACTGTGTTGGATTTATTGATTATGCACAGCTAGACGTCGAGGAACCGTAAATGAGCTTTCATAAAACAGTACTCAAGTTCTTTAGGATGCTTTCTGTGACATGGAAGGGGACACGTTTTTCACCAATTAAAGCTGTGAAATAGTGGGTTAAGGCATCCCATCGCTCTAGGAGGCGGGCAGCACATACTTCCAAAGATAGCCAACACGTTTACCCAGGCGTCAGCATTTATGAGGGGAAATATGAGGAAATTCCTGAAATTCTCCCACTTCATGGCACCTACGTCTAGACCTTGAAAAATGGGAGAAAGAACTTCTACACAGATCTTCAAAAGATGTTGACAGTTTTAAACATGCATGGGATATACAGAGGTGGATCATAAGACAGCTACATCTAACAAAGGAAATATGGGGAAACTCTTCTATCATCAGAGTTACAACGCTTAGTTTTTCTCCAAACATAACATTGCAGGTGTCTGATGAAAATCCAGTTATATTCTTCAAAGGATTTTTTTTTCTTTTCAAAACATAATTAATTGCTGCATATAATGTTTCACCATCACATTTGTTATCCACCACCACGTCAGAGAATAATGTAATTACTTCCAGTTTTCATGATCAAAATAGACAACACACAATGCTAACTGTTTTTCAGTACTCAGGTCAGTAGTTTCGTCTGCATCGATGCTAAAATGTTTTTCCCTTAGACGGTCCACCAATTCCTTAAAATACTTATACCCGAAGCCTTGCCTTATCACATTAGTACAATCTGTGGCCTTTGCAAACATTCCCTTTCCACAGTTTGGTTGTACTGGTACTTTTCATTAACTTAAGTAATGGCTTACATAATGAAAAGGGCTGATTGTTCTCTGCTATGAAAGCACAAATACGACTTCAGTCAGCATTTAGTAAGTGTCAGGTCGCAATTGCTTTCGAAACACACACATTAGTACCACACTGGGACTGCTAGGCTTTCACTAATTTTATGTTGGACCTTTCCCATTCCTTTCATCAATAGCATTTTTAGTACAAGACATAGTGGTTACACATGTAGAACACATTGGTTTTGAACACCCTGAGGAACTAGGTGCCAAACTACCCTGGAACTCATTCACCTGCAGCCATTCACAGCGACACTTCTTGAAGGGTAGTTTTGCTTTTTTCGTTGATTGCAGATTTGCTGATTCATCAGAATCATAATCAGTGCCCGAATCGTTGCTTTCATGTGCAGTAACCATTTCACTGATCTACACTTGGTAATTTAAGAAATGGTCACAGTAAGTCAACTGCCAGACTATATTTTTCCTGTTTCTCCCTAACCCCCTCCTCTCTCTCTCTCTCTCTCTCTCTCTCTCTCTCTCTCTCTCTCTCTCTGTGCGAACAATATAAAATCACCAACGACGTAGCATATTATGGCTGTTTGCCCAACTTGTTCAATATTTTATTGGTGTAATTACAGTACACATAGAGTCTCACCAAAAAGTACCCGAACACCAGGTACGATGGATGGCAAAATGAGCGGAACTTAGCGTGTCATCTCGAAATTGTTGGCATGTCTGAGTTTGGAATGATGCACTCTGAAGACAATGCACTGATGTATTGTGCTGTGTGCATCACTTGAAGAGATAAACACGAGGAAAGTTGTTTTCAGATTCCTCAGTTATACACTTCAAAATGCATAGTCCATACAGCGTTCGGATACTTTTGTGAGACTGTACATGAATGATAAATACATTCGTTAAGAAAACAGACTCTTTTTATCTTAACTTGGCCAAGACTTTAGTCCTTTTAGAGCTTACTTCATTTAGCACAGTAGCAGAAAAGGACACTACTACGGCTCTTCAACCTCTCCGCAGCACTTCTTGGTAACTAGCGTTAAAGTCTAGTAGTTACTAATAAATTGTTGCAACTGAGAACTTAAGATGGAAAAGTGAAAATTCTAGGTCAAAAGTTCAGAGTATAGTATCACTTTCCATGCCTGTACCGATTAGACACTGACATGAAACTAAAACACTGTATTAACATTCAGCGTAAGATATAAAAAGATTGTAAATACCTACACATATTTATAACGTCTGGCAAAGATGACCAGGAAGGGATAAAGAGACAGCAGCGCCACGGAGACACGTGTGTATTAGCGCGGCTTCAAGCCTCACGCAGCTGACGACGGTAAACAACTAGTCAGAGGCGTTGACGGAGACACAAGCGAAGGCGGAAATTGTAATTTTACAGAATATTCCCAGCTAATAACCACATAAATATGATTTCTGTATATATTTAAATAAATTGGTAATTTTTCCTTATGTCTGTTTGTCTGTCTATCTATAGCCAGACACCATAATCCCCTAAAGGGGTGGTCGTTTGTGTTTGAGCTACAGTAGTTGTTTTACGGAGAGGGACACTAACCCTCCGCCAAACCACTTGCTGACACGTAGGAAACACGTATGGGTTGGTTATATGATTACCACCCAGCGATGTAAATTGTTACCTGGCTTACGGGAAACTATTTGGCTTGTCACTCAATGGAAAGCCAACTGAAAAGGAAAGAAGAGTAATGAAAAGTGGCAGGAATGATGTGAGAAACAGGAAGAGAGAGGGCAGAAACAGAAAAAGAGTGGTAATGGTAAAGGAAGACGTAGGCAGCACTACATCAAGTGAGTGGATGATGGTCAATCTGTAAATTTCCTCAGATTTTTACCATACATTGCCACAATTTCCTTAGTTATCTCATTTCCTTAAGAGTTTCCTCAGACTGCATGAAATATCACAATATAAGGAAATACCCTAGAAAATGTGAGCCCTAGCCCCACCTCTGGTAAGGGATGAAACTGTTGAGGATGATGACTCTCAAATACACTGCCGTGTTTCAAACACTGGGTTTTTGGTGTGTCTAAACATTAAAATCATTTATATAAAAAAAAGTATATGTAACTGCAAGGAAACGTTTAGGCTATTTGCATCTAGATAAGTAACATTTCTTCCCTTACAGAATATTTAAATAAGAGTAAATGGTCATATTTTTACCCCTATTGACAGTTGATCCTTTTCCATTATTTTTTTTTATTCCAAAGATAAAAACAAACTCAAATATCGAAAGGATTATGAAGTAGTGTGATGATCTCTACGTATCCTTAAGGTGTCAATTAGCATAAGAGGTCAGTACAGAATTAATCACACAGTCATGTAGCATACTGAATGCCGCAATAAAATCATGTAGCATTTCAGTTACGTTGCATTGGATGTTAGTATAAACTTTGACAACCAGACACCTGTGCCACAATAATTTATATGCTTAATGTATAATTTCGTTGTGCCTCTTCCTCAGCGATACATTTTCCATCTTACACCTTAGCTTCTAGTGTTTGTAAAGTCTACCCATTTAAAATCTACACTTTCTTCAGCAGTACTATGCCTGAGGATTAAGAAAGTGTGACGTGTTAAATATGTTGCTGAGGAAAAGCCATTACCATTTCACTTAAGTCAAGTCGATATATGGGTTTTGATGGAAAAATAAAGATAAAGGGGTATGTAAACATACAATTGTGAGAACAAATTTCTTACTTTCGCCTTCAGTCTCTGAACGTGGTACAGTATGCATAAAATTTTCTTCCACACGACAAGGAGCAAACACAAGTAGTCACAATACACACACGTACAGACTATTCTCAATAAACCCATGTAAAGACACTTTTGGACAGACTGACAAACAGTAATGTGTAGTATTGTTTTCCTCTGCCTAATGGTTTTATGGGAAAAAATACCACAAAAGATCTTAATAATAATATACTCTTTTACCAAATCATCAAATCAACAATAATGTAGGGGAGACCAGGTCTAGTTGTTACAGGCCCAAGTTGTTACACCCTCAGTATCTCCATAATTAGTCTATACATGAGGGAGTGGTCGTCGTGATGTTACGCAGTTTTCATGCAAAGGCAGTGCCTGATGTGGCAGTTTGATGGCGCTGCTTCAGTATGAGCTAAGGGAAAAAAATAGATATTTTATCTGTCCAAATTTTTTTCCATGTTCAAAGTTATTTTGATATACCAATGTCACTTAATGATGCAGCTGAGTCACCTGGTGTGTAGAACCATATATGTGAAAAAGCTATGACACTAGCAAAGGTTTATGGTGCTGGCGTCATTTTTCTATCTATCTATCTATCTATAGCCCGACGCCCTAATCCCGCAAAGGGTGGCCGCAGACAAAACGCCTCCAAGTCACTCTGTCACCCACCATTTGACTCCCCTCCCCCCAACTCACCCCCCCCTCCCTCATATACCTCTCGACTCCATCCCTCCACCTCATCCTCGGCCTACCCCTCCCTCTCCCTCCCACCACCTCACCTACATACACCCTCTTAGTCAGTCTTTCATTCTCCATCCTCTCCACATGTCCAAACCACCTCAGTGTATTTCTCCTAATCTTTTCAACCACATCCACATCTACCCCACAACGTTCCTTCACTTCTTCATTCGTCAACCTGTCCCTCCACGTCACTCCACATGCTCCTCTCAAGTAACTCATTTCCACTGCTCTCACTCTTGACTTGTTCCCCTCTTGCAAGGTCCACGCCTCGCTTCCATACGTCAGGGTAGGGATCACAATACCATCATGCAGTGACTTCTTAACTTCCATACTCACCTCCCTATTTCTCATCACTGCTTTCAGTGTGCCAACAACCTTCCTTCCCTGCTGTACCCTTTCACGTACTTCATCCCCCAAAGTTCCATCCTTACTCATCACACTACCCAAGTACTTGAATGCACTCACATTCTCCATATCCTCACCATCCAACCTCACTTCACACTCTGTGACTTCATTCCTCTCAAACACCATAACTTTACTTTTGTTTACATTAACTTTCAGCTTCCTCCTCCTACACACTGTCCCAAATTCATTCACCAAACCTTGCAACTCCCATTCATCTTCACTCAACAATACTGTATCATCAGTAAACAGCAACACTGGAAGCTTCCAAATCTCACCCTCATTCATTAGAGCCACCCCCACATCCACTGCCCTACCTTGTACCTCCTTTACAACCCCATCCATATATATATTAAACATTCCATGGAGACATTACACACCCCTGTTTCAGTCCCACATTGAGATCAAAGAACTCACTCAGCTCACCATCCACTCGCACCGTAGCCCTAGCTCCCTCGTACATACTCTTCACAGCACTCAACAATTTCCCCTCCACTCCATATATTCTTAATACCTTCCACATACCTTTCCTATCTATTCTGTCATAAGCTTTCTCCAAGTCCATGAAGGCAGCGTACACTTTCCTTCCCTTCTCTAGATACTTCTCCACTAAACATCTTAGAACAAATATCTGATCTACACACCCTTTTCCCTTCCTAAATCCCCCTTGTTCTTCTCCAAATAGCTCCTCTGACATATACCTAACCCTATCAATGAGTATTCTACCATATATTTTACCAGTCACACTAAGAAGGCAAATACCCCTATGGTTACCACATACTTCTCTCCCCTTTTCCTTTGTACAGAGGAACAATTATACCTGATTTCCAGTCCTCTGGAACCCTTCCCTCTTCCCAAACCAATCTACACAACTTCCATATCCACTCCACAGCAATCTCACCCCCATACCTAAGCATTTCACCACACACTCCATCAATTCCTGGGGCCTTTCCCAGCTTAATCTTCTTCATCGCTTCCACTACTTCCGACCTACTGATCTCTTCCTTCCTCCTCTCATCTCTTCTTCTCCCAGCCATTCCCCAACCACTTATACTCACACTGCTCTCACTCTCTACATTCATTTTTACAAATATAAAATGGCCAAATGTACAGAAAACCAGTGGTGGGTTTTGCTGTTATGGATTTGTTGTAACAATATCAGTTTACCCCATTCTAGAATAACTGTACAAAAATATCCCAATTTTTCAGCTAATCACTTCAATCATGCCTGGAATTACTCACGAAAAACAGACTGTCATGGAGACAGCAGTCAAACGAGTTATGGATGATAATCATACGAAAGTGTTGCAGGTCAATACAGTGTAATTTGAAAGTAACATATTGGTTAATGAATGGTGTTGGTAAAGGAAATCTTTATGAAGACCTAGGTGGTATCTGTGTTTATCTGCCAGTTTATCTGTCAGTCTATCTATCTGTCTACCTAATATATCTATCTATATCCATATGTCTGTCTCAGACTATCTATTTATTCCATCATTTATCTATCTTTATCAGTGAATCTGTATGTCTATATAATTCAAGCTATTTATATCTATCTCTCTGTCTCTCCCTGCCCATATAAATAGTGCAAATGGAACAAGTGAGTGATTCAGTGAGTGCTGGTAACGATGGTGGAGAACTGAAGGATAGCAGTTGCACAACTGATTCAGTTATTGACAGAGGTTGTGATGAGTGACTGAATGCATGATAATGATATAATTTAATTTTACTTACACTACATCCAATATCCCACTGCGCCTGTATACACAAGTTAATGACAATAGAATAATTATGGACATGTTTGGGTTCTATAACATGCATATCAATTTACCCCGGGGTGCGAAACTAGTTTCCCCGTGTCTGGGGTAAATTGTGACGAATGACAAGCCATCATAAACCTTTAAATAACCACATTACAAAAATGTTTTCGTTTATTTTGTCTATATTTATTATAAAATGACATTTTCCTGGTTCCTGACAAAAAATCATTATATTATACCATTAACCTATGATGCAATGAGGAAAAATAAAATTGTCACAACTAGACCCAGTGTCCCCTAAGCATAACAAATGTTGAGATGAGGCATGTCTGTAGCTAACTTCATGCACATTTCAGATTTGTCTTGAGTGCATAATTGCTGTTGTAATATGTTCTTCACTGACAGTACAATAAATATAATACGAATTTTGACAGCCGGTGCTGTCTCCTGTGGTAAAACCACAGGCAGAAAGAAAAAAAAAAGTACTGTTCAGTACTCTACTCCAGGCAGTCCAAGATCTTGTTTACAAGAATTTTTCAGTCACTTATTAGTGTTGTTTCCCTTCCTATTGAACTTTGTCTTTCCAAAAATCCAGTTAATATTAGTCCAGGTTAACCTGGTTTTACCGTAAGTAGTTTAGAGCCGATCGTATTATACGTCATTGGTGGACAGTGGCAGCTATATGGAGAAATTGGAAGAATATTTTGAATACACTCGAAACAAAGAAGCAACCTTAGGAAAGTGGAGAGCGTTTAAAGCTACATTAATGACCAAAAGACAGGAACAAACCGTATAATAATGGCGCAATGCATTATTCTCTCATATATATATGAAATTCTATGGGCATTCTGAAAGAAAACATGAAATAACAGTGGGAAAGCACCGGACTGAATAACCTTCACAGAAGAAAATCGATTGCCGATAACCTCATCACACTGGATTATTGCTCAGGAGAGAGTTACCGCACACTCCAAAAAATTACTTTTTATAATAGCCTCTGTCCTGTGCTAAGGGTCTTGATTCAGTTGAGAGAAGGGAAGTGACTGAAACACGAATGGAATATGACATCCACCCAGAAGTAAAATCAACAACAGGCACATATGAAACACAGAACTAACACAGAACTAAAAGAATTAGAAGTAAAAGTATAAAGCAAGGCCGCAATGGCTGTCACATTTTTGGTACAATAACGTATGAAACCATAAACGAGCTAGGAAAAGGAGGAACAAGTGTAAAACAATAAATGATACATCATAGAATGACTTTGTATGCTGATGATGAATATTTGTTTGCCCAGTCAACCTAAGAAACAGAGAGGACCATAAAACTACTAAAAGAAACAGCAGGGGATGCAGACTTCCAATTCACAAACAAAACTAACATAATGGCCTAAATCATTCAGATTTCATGGGAAATAGTTAATGGAATTACAGTGGTGAAGCAAATCATATAGGTTGGAATTACAATCAGTAATATCAAAAACTGCTTTCAAATGTACAAAAATAATGCAACAGGGAGAGCAAGGAAAATTGTATTATGATATCTGGCAGCGCCGAATATGTAGCACTGGTGTCACAAAAAACCACTACCGAAGAGCAATACGAGACAATACTAGAAAGCATGGACATCGATTGGAAATGTCATCTATGATCGCCGGTATCAATACCTTTCCTGTTCAGCTCTGAACCAGGTGCAATGACTAACAGGCTTACATCGGACACCAGCTTAGAGCCAGAGTACATCTGATCATTAATGAAACCTCTGTCCAAGATCCCATGCCAAGGGATATCTAGCCGAGACACAAAGGCATCACTTATGATAAAGTATTAATTCCAACTCAAAGAGGAAAACATAAGCTAACAAGAAGGCACTCAGAGAGCACATACCTCTGCCAATGCCAATAAAAAGGATCAGGTTCCGGATCCGTGGAGATATTGTGTAGAATATGTAGGATCCGGATCCGCCCCTAAATTTAATCAATTATCCCTTGACCCATGGCCCACCGTTACACAAAATTTCAGTGAAAATCATTGAGAACTTTTGGAGATATTGGGCGGCATACTCCTGATCCAGATCCGGATCCGCCCCTAAATTTTATCAATTCTTCCTTGGCACATGGCCCGCTCCTTAACAACATTTCATTGAAATTCACTGAGAACCTTTGGAGATATCGTGTGGACAAACAAACAAATAAACAGACAAACATAGATGAATACGTAACCTCTTCCAGCTTCGCTGGCAGAGGTGATGGACAGTCTTGGATACGCATACACAGTAACGACAAAAGCAAATGCTGCTGTCCATTGGTGGTGCGAAGTGAGAAACTAGACAATGAAGTGTAGAGTGAACATCTAGGAAACTGATGACAGTTTCTTCACGGTACACCATCCTCACTGTCATCCACCAGGAGCCTGTACAGTGATACTGAGTATGGTTTTAACCATAGCGAAAAAGAAAGCCCCAGAAGACGTGCTTCATTCTGTAGGAGACATCGTTGATAAGGCAATTCACGGGGAAGTTGATACAGACATGCTCCTGACTTTCCTGCGCGCTCCCGTCAAACTAGTCCGACAAAGAAATCATTTAGTGAATAACAAATCGACGTGATGACGCTACCGACTTAAAGTTTGGAGCGGGGACCACATACAACCAAACTTCATTAAGTATGACACGGGTGTAAGTGACCAACGATTAACTAAGTCTTATTCGTCACTAAAGATCAACTGTCTGTACTTCGTAACGCAAAACACTGATATGCCAAGGCGACAGTTTAGGTAGTGAGATTACTATTGATGCAACCTATTATTTACGCACTTGAGGCAATCTGTTGGCAAGTCGCCCTATTTAATGTCAAGAAAAAAGGCGTACACAATAAATATGTAAAAAACTCAAGGAAATTATTGGTGAGGGACTGAATGTGTTGATGAAATCACTATAAACTTTGAAGCATTTGTTTGCCAGACCATTCCAGACATCCTGCCAAACATCAACCGTGGATGTGGATTTTGTTGCAAACAGATCTTATAGAGAAAATTCAATATCTAAGACTTCCAGTTGCATACATAATTTTGTGGTGACAATACAACTATTTATGGAAGTTACTTGTATTTTCTTATGTGCTAGATGACCACACTGACGAGCTTTTCATCCGTTTTTTACAGAAGAGCAAAGACCCCGGAATAACTCATCATCCTGCAGGATTGTACTAAAAGCAAATATATCATTTTCAACATATGGCCTCCATAAGCGTGGTGTGTCTTTAGAAGAAAATTCAGTACTAACAATGACCGTCGACGCTGGCACAATTGTCCCCTTCTGAAAGCAAGAAGAAAGGCAATTCAACATTTTATCTTTGGACCAAGCTGGCATATGACGAAGCAAAACTAACAACGTTCAAAATGCACCTCTTGGCTGATGGAAAGGTATTAAGAAATCAACGGACTAAATACGTTAAAACTTAAGAACATCTCACTAAATTATGAGACGTATTCAATGGAAGCATTCAGACTACTTCGTTCATCTTAACTTGGCCCAAAGTTTCGTTCAGAGGTAGATTTCCATAGCACTTCCTCCTGACTAGCAACATAATCTAATGTAAATTAATCGTTACGACTCGTCATACAAGGAGAGACTGCATTTTTAGGCCCAGTAAAAATAATATTGTAAACAAATGACGTAATGACTCACAGAAGTGTGGGCAAGGAGTTAATAAACCTGGAGAGGCCATGACGTCATATATTTGAAGCCAAGGCCAGCCTGGCACTGTCATATGAAATCACGCAAAATACTGTGCTCTGCATAACAGCCAGTGCTTCCATTACAGATCATTGTTGCAGCCGGCTCAGCTTATAGTTGCATCCAGAGGGAGAAGAGAGATTCTATAACCAAGTGGCAAGTTTTGAGGTGTCGAATCATCTATCATTTGTTGACAATAATAATGTTTAATTTACCATTAGTTTGCCATGACGTGTATTGTCAATCGCTGCTCCAGATGATGAATGGCAAGAGAAACTTCCACAGAAGGCTTAATGGCTGCCATTTCTGAACACTAACCCACGGTTCTGCAAAATATGTATTTAAAGTTAAGTGAATTTTTCTTGAATTATTATATTTTGGGGTTTCTGGGCGATCAGAGGGGGCTGGATATGTGAGGATAATACAGATTACTCTAATTTAAGAGGGACAAGAACCCGGGTCAGAGGCAGCGTAAAGATGAAAAATGAATTTTTTGTTAGAGCATTTTCACACCAGGGATAATCTTTAAGCCCTTAACTTTTTAATCTGATTATGGACAAGCTGGTTCGTGAGGTAAGAGGTCAGTTACCCTGGTGCATACTTATCGCTGATGAGATCGTGGATGCAGCACCAGAAGAGAGGAGGTGGAGGAAAAAAGAGAAAAATAAAGATCGACTTTGGAAGCCAAAGAAATGATAAGCAGGAAGGAAATGGAATACCTGAGGTTCAACAAAATTTAAAATTCAGAGATTAGTTTGCAGGGAGAGAAACTTAAAAAGAAAAGGGGAAGTTTAAATATCTAGGATCGATGGTGGCTGATGATGGAGACTTGACTGAGGAAATAACCCGCAGAAGGCAAGTGGGTTGGGGGAATTGGAGAAAAGTATCGGGAGTGCTGTGTGATAGAAGGATTGACATAAAACAATAGAGAGACAGGCTTTGATGTATAGGGCATAGACGTGGGCAGCAAAGTAAGTGCAGCAAGGAAATTTGGATGTAGCAGAGATGAGGATGATGAGGTGTACAGTAGGTGTGGAGTAACGAAGTTGGAAAGGATTAGAAAAGAGGAATTCAGAGGGACAGTGAAGGTGGGTAAGGTATCCAGGAAGGTTTAGGAAAGAAGACTAAATTGGTATCGGCATGTCACGAGAGGGGATGATGATTTTGTGAGGAGAAGAGTAGTAGAATTGGAGGTAAAAGGAAGGAGGAAGAGAGGAAGGCAGAAGAGGGGCTGCATGAATTGTGTAAACGAAGATTTAAGAGAAAAGAGGCTGACAGAGGAAGAGGAGCAGGACAAAGATGTATGGCGAAAATTGGTCAAACACATCGACCCCACATAAAAGTGAGAAAAAATAGGATAAAAATTACATATGGGAATGCAACTTCCATATTTCACACTGGTTATCCTCCATCACGAAAAGTTTTCTAACAAAATGGTGAAGAATTTCACTCAAGACTATGCATGAACTGGTACATAAGCAAAGAAAAATCAAAATTGAAAACGTATTTACAGATGTAGATATTGAATAAAAATAACCAAAATGCATGCCATAAATAGATTGTGGACTCTTCATTCAAAACAGCCCTTTTGTGTTTTTGTTTTTCAAAACTGTGCCTGGAACTTCTCCGTGTATGGATTTTGGGAGGATTCTTGCAACGCAAGATTCAGCAGTAGTCGGCCATCATGTTGACATTCCATTTTCCTTGGTATATTCTCTCCACCTCCTATATATCCTGATGAAATCTTTCACCACCATCTTCGCTCAAAGGTCCCATATTTTACGAAAAGTAGTCCAAATGAGCACCCAGCAAATGTACTTTGAGATTCATGTTACATCCTACAGCCTTGAACTATTCCAGCATCCTGCCTATAATGTCTCTATAATTTGGATCCTTATAGTAACCTTAAAATTTTCTAATTACATTTTTCATAGTAGTCCATTTTTCCCCACAAGAAGTCAGTTTTCATAATATGCATCCCTGACAAGTTTCCCTAAATCAGGTCCCATAAATATATTCCCTTAAAGCTTGGCATGCGACAGTCCTGAAAACTTCTTACACTAATACTTGCAACCATCTCCGTCTCGTGGCAAAGCTTTAACAATTGCATCATTAGGCCAAGTTTTTGATGTGGAAGGAGCAAAAGAACCGGACATTGTTCATCTGCTGACACTGACGGAACTGCTGTCGTCCGAGGTATACAGTCCCACTTTAGACTTGTAATTCCTTCACCCCGGGAACGTATTTTGTAATTAATTCGTTTTTATTTCAGGTGGTTTTATTAATCGTATAGAAGACGCTTGAAACAGAGAAGCTAGAAATTGAATCCACTGACTCCATCAGTTCAAGGGACGTTATCACGTTGAACAAATTATCTGGATGTGGCGAGAGAGAGAGAGAGAGAGAGAGAGAGAGAGAGAGAGAGAGAGAGAGAGAGAGAGAGAGAGAGAGAGAGAGACAGACAGACAGACAGACAGACAGACAGACAGACAGACAGACAGAGAAGACCACTGGCTTAACGGGGTTAAATACTGGATCTAATTAAAATCGGTAAATACTTGGTGTACCATATATGCAGGCATTAAAATCTTCCGGCGCACTCTAGGGTGGTCGTTTCCCTCATTATGGTTAAACACTTTAACTGGCTGGGACCAACCTAGCTGTCTGCATCACACCACATGCACACATCATGCCTTCTATTTCCATCCCCTCTTGGCGCTGGCCGCTGCATTATTGTCAGCGAAATCGGTGTTATCTCGGATTGTCACCACCGGCAGGGTACTCCTGGTCACACTCAAGCGACTGTGCCGACAGTGGTTGTTGCAAACGCTGTTCATGCTCATCAGCAGAGAAGTACAGTTTTGGCCCTATATTTCACTCATATCCGTAGAATTACTTCAGATCTGAATTCCGTTCTAAATCCCCTCTAGCCCTCTTCCTCAGAGAAACCCAGATCCCCTTTTTGTTTTCCTGGTTACCATCTCCTCACAAACTTCCATAGCAAGGGTGGCATCTGTTGTTATATCAGGCATGATTTTGCAGTTGAAATTATTTTGAACTTCAGCTAATTTTGATTACTCATTATATAAACTAACATATCCAAATATCACCAGATATATCTGTACATTTTATCGCTCCCCCCAGTGCTTCTTCAAAAACCCGGCGTATTTGACTCCATATCTGCACAGTTGAATAACCTCAGCTTTACTCATACCGCTGAAATTACTGTTTTGGATAATTTTAACGTCCATAATGTACAGTGGGTATTGCATTCTGCCCAGACTGACGATACTGGTCTAGAATGCGAGCTGTTTACAGAATCGTTTGATCTCACACAACTGGTAAAACAACTAACCAAAATACCAGATAATCCTGACCATAATGCCCATCTCTTGGACCTATTCCTAACAAACAATCAAGATCTATACAGGATAGAAGTGCTGTCACCACTTCGATCGTCTGACCACAATCCCTTCAAAGCCTCATTGGTTAGTTGCCCCAACTCTGCATTCTGAACCAGTCATGGTGACCAGATGGCACTTTGATAGGGTAGACTATGTTGGATTTAAAAATTATCTAGCTGACATTCCAAGGCAGTCTTTCTTCTCCAGTTACATAATCTCTACGAAGTTCAACACAATTAGTTATTTCAAGTTGGTATGGAAATGCTCATACCCATTCAACAGTACACTACAACACTGGACTCCACAAAATTTTTTGACAGCAGTTGTGCCAGAGCAATGACCCAAAAGTCCTTAGTATATAACTATTCCTTGAAAGCAAAACCATCTGGTTCGCTCAGCCAATTTAAAAATGCTAGGAGCCATGCAAAAGCATTAATAATTCTCGCTAAATCAAACCTTCTTCACAAACAAGCATCCAAACTATTGAATAATTCTAATGACAATAGAATATTCTGGTCAACTCTCAATTCTTTCAGTAATAACTTTAGCAAGTCATAACTCATTCCCCCACTTAATCTTCTGATGGTGACACTGTAAATGACCCACATCGTTAATCAAATATCATCGCAGGCACGTTTGCCATAAATTCTACCTTAAAGGAAGTCAGCCAGAAAGTCCCTGTGCATGAACCTGACCCTCCTGAAACTGCTCCACTTAAGATACAGACTATATACATAATATCCATTCATGACAATTTACCAACCAACAAAGCTCCGGGTCCAAATGGAATTCCTCGATTTGTTTAGAAAAAGTGTTCCCCAGAACTTGGCTCCTTTCTAGTTAATTATTCTGACTGTGCATTCGTACTTTTTCATTCCCTAATTCTTGGAAAAATGCCAATATCCACCCAGTTCTAAATAAAAGAAGTTCTTCTTACCCCTCTGATTACAGATCAATAGCTATCACATCTTTTCTCGGTAAGTATTTGAGACTGTAGTTAATAAGCACATTGTTAAACGCCTTGAATCCAACAACTTCATTATTGACAGACAGTATGATATTCACCATGAAAGATCCACTGTTGATATACTCAATCTCCTGACTCATACCATCCATCAGTCAATTGACCAACATGGCGAAACTTATGCAGTAGCCCTTTTTATTTTTAAAATCTTTTGACAGAGTGTGGCACCGTTCCTTGCAACACAAATTCCCTTGCTATGGTCTATCATCTTTTGTTCCTCTAATTTCCTTATATCTCAGCTACAGAAAGATAAGAGTTAAAGTAGATGACGTATATTCCAATTTCCACTCGATTAATGCAGGCATGCCACAAGGCTCAGTTCTGGCTCCAACCCTATTCCTAATTCATATTAATGACCTTGTATCTGTCACTCATTATCCCATTCATTCATATGCAGATGACTCAGCATTTCATTTTTCATTCAGACTTAAACACCCATTCACAAAGATTAATATCTTTAACTCACAATTCTCTTGCTAAATTTGCTTCAAAGAAACTTTGATTATTGTACAGAGTCCATCACTTCTCGATTGACGGGAAATTAGCTATAATTTATGAGGATCATGTGTGATCTCAGCTGGAATACTGCTCACCTTTGTGAAATGGATGTGGAGAGGTTGTACTAAAACAACTGGATAAAATTCATGACAAAACTATTAGAATTAATAAAAACTGTACTATTACAAATGAACTGCCTCACCTACAAGTAAGAAGGAATGTTGCCTTCCTTGACCAAATGCTCAAACGAAGTTGCATCCATTGTGCCACCTCTCCACACCTTCCCCCATGCTACACGGGAGTCTGGTAGCGGTCATGACTCGACTGTCACATTGCCTTATTGCAGAACTTCTGCCTATCAGATTTCTTTTATTCCCCGAACTGCATCTCTATGGAACTCGCTTCCCCAGAGTGGTTTCCCCCAAATCGTCAAGCTACGGCTGTTCAAGTTCAACTGTTACAGATTTTTTAAAGAATAGAGGACACCTGTAATTTGGTTTATTTTTTTTCCTTCCTTTTCTTTGTTAATGTAAAAAAAAAATCAAAATGCATATTTTGTAACATATCAGTGGTATGGATGACACTATCTGCTTTCAGTCAGTCAACTAATTAGACGTTGAGTCACTGACGACGCACATCTCATATCTGGATTCACATACATCTGGTTTCGATTTTCACTTTTTATGTGTAAAATGGCTGAGAAACCAGATTCACATAAATATGTTGTGGAAAATGGCAAGGGGATTCTTAAGTGTGATTTCACTAACTTCTGGACATGAGTGATATATTTAGCATAGAATTTTTCTGTATAAATGTGTCTGTGTGCATAATCATTCTTGAGGTCGAATAAGTCCTGAACATCATAGGAAATGGTAGCAGTATCGAAAGTGTCAGGGAACTGATCCCTCACCAATTTCCCTTCTTCCTACTTGAATTCTGAGATGTATCTTTTTAGCTTACTTTCCAAGGATTTCAAATGCTGAGTTATTTCACTTTTGAGTGATGGGCAATGTAGGTGATCCTCCTCCATCACGTCAAAAACAGTTGAAAGATTCTCGAATATGACAACATTTTCTGTAATCACTTTCCTTTGCTAGTTCTGGAGTTTAGAAAGAAATGCATGCATACAGTCCATGCCTTGTAGCTTGACCTTCAACCTGTTTAGGTGCTCGAAAATATCGGGCAGGTATGCAAGACTCGACTCCCACAACACCTGGTTGAAGAGACTTAACAGATCATCCTCCCCACTCATTTTCAGGAAAAGCTAAAATTCTCTGAAACTCAAATACTCTATTTACAACTCTGCCCTTGGAGGACCATCGCACTTTGAAGCAAAAGAGGAGGGATTCATGCTCTGAATCCACGTTTTCACAGCGTTTCTGAAGGCGAGAGTTCAAATCTCCTGTTTTCACAAAGTTGACACATTTTACCACTGCTTCCAGGATCTTCCTAAGGGCATCAGGGAGTGGTTTTGGAGCCACTGCAAAACAATGGGATCATACAGTGAACCACTATCGCATTAGGAGCTACTTCCTTGACATGCTTCTGCAGCCCCAATTTTGATCCCAGCATCACTGGAGCCCCATCAGTACAGACACCACAACAATTTTTCCGGGCTATTCCGCTAGCTCTGAAGAAAGAAGTCAACTTTTCCATCACATCTAAAGCTTTTGTGGTAGTTTCAAACTGTGTGCACAACAGATATTCATCTTTGCTCTCATGCAAGAATACATACCTAACAAACACGTGTAGCTGTGCTCAATAACTCACATCCGTCAACTCATCCAGTTGTACTACAAACATACCAGTTGGAGACAATGTAATCTCCTGTATCATTTGTTCCATGAGATCAGTTGGCATTTCACTAATCCTCCGTTTCACACTGTCTTTTGACAAGGAAATCTGCTGAATCCTGTGTGCACTTGACTCAGCAACAACCTGTTTGACCATGTTTACAGCACACAACTCAAAAAGTCACCAATCGTATGGGCCTTTTTTCCCCACCTGTTTCAAGGGAACCTCATATGATGCCTCTACTACACGTAAGTTCTGCTTTTGTAAAGCAGCACTCTCATTCAGTCTCTATTTTCCCAAACTCTGTTCATAGGACTTGAAGATATTGGGGTCTTTCTCCGCATACTGAGGGCGAACTGTAGTCAGATGATGCTTCAGCTTCCAAGACCTCATACACTCATTCCTCAGCATTTCAAAATACAGCACACACTTAGGTTTCCAGATGCCATCTACGAGGATTGATAAAAATCTGTAGTTAATGTATTCATCATTGTCATTCTGATTCCTAGTAGCACTGGCAGCCACTGCATATATATATATATATATATATATATATATATATATATATATATATATATATATATATATATGTATGTATAAACAAACAGAAAGAGACTGATAACAAAGTATAAAATTATGTCGCCACTTACACCAAAGTGAATTAATTCACTAAACTGACATAAAATCAATTTCGAAAAAAAAAGCACGGTCAAACGACTTTCACCAAACTTGCATGATTTATTATAAACTACACCCAAGAGTATTAAATTTTCTGCAGTATAAGTCACTACTATTGAGTATTTGATTTTATTGCAAACAAAACTTCATTAATTTGTTCATTATTTTATGTTTCTAATGAGTTATAAGTTTCATTAAAGAGACTTTCGAGTTAATAATGTAGATGTTACTGGTAGCACAACTGAAGCAAAATTTTTCTGTCATCATAGTGATTTTCAAATTCTCTGACTTCGAATGTCGTAGCCGGGTTCTGTCATTGCCTTTACTTATGCAAAGATTATGTAAAATCATCATTACACTGTAAGAAAACAGTATGGAATACTAAGAAAGTACAAAATGCAGCATTACTCATTGAACAATTGGCCAGCTCCTGCAGCCCTTATTATTAGTCGCATTTTCTTCCTATCTTGTATTCTTGTTTGATCATGGCAGACACTTCTACCCTTGAGAATAAACCGACTCCAACCAAACCTGGACACAATGACCATCCTGTGACCTAGTTGTGCCCACAAAGTTTTGACTCTACTGAAATTATAAGGTACTGACTAGATACATAAAATCCATCCTAGACAATTTTCTAACCAACAAAAATCCAGGTCCAGATGGAATTCCTCCAATTGTTTTGAAAAAGTGTCCCCACAACTTGGTCTTGTCTAGCTAAATTGTTTGGACTATGTATGCATACTCCAGCATTTCCTACTTCTTGGAAGGAAGCCAATATCCACCCAAACCTGAAGAAAGGAAGTTCATCTGACCCCTCTGACTACAGACCAATTGCTATCACATCTTCTCTTGGTAAAGTATTTGAGATTATGATTAATAAGCACATAGTTAACCATCGGTTCCAGGTTACATGTATACGTGATGACCCGGGGACGTCCGGGTGACAAGTATACATGATCTAGTGTTTTACGGCATTGTTAGAATATTCCGCGAGTTATGTTCACATCACGCAGCAACTTGCAACCCTCCTGCACGTATCTAAGTCATGCTCCAGTTACCTGCATACCTCCACAATGGATAGACCTATGTAAAAAGTTTTCCCTGTGTCCGGATCCTTGGCTGAATGCCAGCAGCCAGCAGCTTCAAACACCAGTGAAGTCCAAAGGCCAGAAAAGAAAAGCCTTAGTGATAATGCGATAGGGAGAGAACTTGAGGTGACATTATCGCCAATTGTGAGTGGAGGAAGTGATTTCCTCTGAGGAAAGCAACAACCATAATGAGTGTCAATATTAATGCATCACATGAGGAGGGTGGAGGACGTGAGTACTCCACTGTGTGCCCATCATTTCTCCCTGTACGTTCATCTGCTACTTCCGATGATGGGAATGGTTCAGAGGGTACTGACGATCCTAGAGAGGGGGATATTGGCATGGATGAGGAGATGGAAGAGGAGGTAGGGAGTGGAGAAAAGGAAGAGGTGGAGGAAGGAGGGAGGCGGGAGGAGGAAACGGTGCGTCAAGCCTCGTGCCACTGCTGTGTCTATTTACGTGAATGAAGGAAGCAGAAAGTTTGTTTCATGATGAAATCAGTACCCTATCTTTTTATTGAAATTTTGTGTGTGTATGTGTATTTCTCATGCTGAAAAGTACAAAGCACGGGGAAAAAAATCTGTTATAGTGGAAAATATAGTGGAGTGAAGAAGGGGAAGAGGAAGGAGGAAACATGGTGCCTCGCACTACCGCTGTGTCTATTTATGTGAATAATAGAAGTAGAAAGTTTGTTTCATGATGAAACCAGTGCCTTATTTTTTTTTGAAAGTTTTCTTGTGTGTATATTTGTTATGATGAAAAAGTCTAAATCATGGGAAAAAAAATTCTGATATAGTGGAAAATATTTCAATTATGGATACTAAGTGAATAACAATTTTGTTCACAGTATTATTGTTAGGTTTTATGTAGTAGTAGTAGAGGTTGTTGTTGTTGTTGTAGTAGTAGTGGTAGTAATTGTGGTAGTAGTGGTAGTAGTAGTAGTAGTAGCAGTAGTAGTGGTAGTTGTAGTCGTAGTAGTAGTAGTAGTTGTAGTAGTAGTGGTAGTTGTAGTAGAAGTAGTAGTTGTAGTAGTTGTAGTTGAAGTAGCAATAGTAATAGTAATATTTGTAGTAGTTGTTGTAATACCCAGACTTCTAGCAGCACAGCGGTGCTAGAATCGAGCAACAATGCAAGCCAAACATACTGTACATTTCCTTGTGTGTGCGTGTGTTTGTGTAAGGCAGTGGTAGTGAAGTGGAGGTGAGGCGAGCAAGCGCATGTGTCTGTACCTGGGGCAGCCTACCTCAAGGTTGTTGCTATGGTTATCAGAGTCACAAGAGCACTCACACCACATTTGTTAAAAAAGTACATGGAAATGGTGTTTGTGATGGACCGCGGTCTTCTTGAAGTGTTGGTATTGTGGAGGACTAGTACAAGCCTTAATTGTGGCACCGCACATCTGCCACGCATAAGGACACGGACAAAAAAAAAAAAAATGCTCCCTTTCTCCACTCACTCTTTCTGACTACACACCCTTCACAGATAATTTGGGGCCATTGGCTTGAAGTTGAAGGATTGATGAGTATTATGACAGTTTTTTTTAAATTTTTGATTAAGTATTGGCTGAGATATGAAGGTTTAAAAATAGATAATTTTTTTAGGAATGCCCGGCTGGGAGAAGAGTTAGAGGGGAAAATATGTCAGACGTGGTGCGTTGAACATCTTGAATCAAGCAACTTAATTAGTGAGAGACAGTCTGGTGTTTGCCATGAAGATCAACTGTTGATATACTCAATCTCCTGACTCATACCATCCATCAGTCAATTGACTAACATGGAGAAATTCATGCAGTAGCCCTTGAAATTTCTAAAGCTTTTGACAGAGTGTGGCACCGTTCCTTGCAACACAAACTCCCTTGCTATGGCCTATCATCTTTTGTTCCTCTGATTTCCTCATATCTCAGTGACAGAAAGATAAGTGTTAAAGTAAATGATGTGTGTTCCAATTTCCACTCAATTAATGCCCCCGTGCTACATGGATCAGTTCTCGCTCCATCCCTATTCTTACTTCATATTAATGATCTCTTATCTGTCACGCATATTTCCATCCATTCATACTCAGATGACTCAACACTTCACAGTTCATTCACAGCTAAACACCCATTCACAAAGTTTTATATCTGTAACTCACAACTCGGTACAGCAATATCCATAAATCAAGAATTATCTAAATTTACTGAATAGGGCCAAATAATACTGTCTCATTTAATGCTAGGAAAACCAACTACATACAACTTATTAATGGGCAGGTATTGCCTGGTCCTTTATTACTTTCAATGCTACTAATATTTCTATCTCTAAGAGTACTGAAATTATCGGTGTTCCACTTAACACTGCCTTCACCTGGGCCTCTCATCTTAGATCACTTGTTAGGACAGCTAACAACGAGCAGTTAGATTTAATTTACATAAGTTATGTGCACTCTTAGCTGAAATATTGCTCACCAAGGTGGAATGGATGTGGAGAGGTTGTACTAAAACAACTATTCAAAATTAGAACAAAGCTGTTAGAATAATTAATGACCCTTCTATTACAAATGGAATACTCCCCCTACAGGTAAGAAGGAATGTTGCCTCCCATGCATTATTTACAGATACTTTTATGGCAAATGCTCGGGTGAAGTTCCATGCATTGTGCTACTTCACAATGTCTTTCCCAAAGCTACACGGGCATCTGGTAGCACTCATGACTGGACTGTCGCACTGCCATATTGCAGAACTTCTGCATATCAGAGTTTTTTTTTGTTCCCCAAACTGCATCTCTGGAACTCGCTTCCCCAGAGTGGTTTCCCCCAGACTTCAATCTACAGCCGTTCAAGCCCAACTGTTGCAGATTTTTTATGAACAGAGGCCACCTATAATCTAGTATATGGATTATTTTTATTTTTAATCTTATTATTCATTTGTTTTTCCTTCATCCATTCTCTTATAAAAAAAAAGTTACTTGTTGCCTTGCAACGGCTGAAAATCCGCTTTTTTCGTACTTTTCCCATTTTGAGCTGTAGAAGCATTACTACTGGGTGCAGAAACCTCCGACTTCTTTGGGCACAATCTTGAGGTCATTGCCTATCAGAAGTGTGCCCTCCATTTTTCCCCTCCCTCCTCTAGTTTTCTAATGACAACCCTGTGAAGATTGGTCTCAGTGTCTCTGCAACCAGTACCAGTTTTCAAAAATCCCCTTCTACTTTTCCCAGTGGCTCAGTGAAAGTGAATGAAAGTCGGCATGCATATAGATATTGACTAGTCCTACAACTTTCTACTGTACTCCTATGTGCTACATTGACCATGTCTGCAGTCAAAGGTCATCCAATGCAAAAACGGTGAACATAGCTAAAATAACGACTATGATCTCGTGAAATGCTAAGTCTCTGAAGATATTAAGCCAGGGCCATGATTCTTCTGTGGAATGAAGCACTGGGGTACCTCCATATAAATGCGACATTTAGTGTCGAAACTCACTTTCAGTTACTAGCAACGCTACCCAGTTGTACCTCTGGTGGGCCATTATACGAATATCAAGTTCCCTTGCTCCACAGTGAGTGGATGGAATCAAATGAAACTTTGTATGCTAACAGAAGTTAATGAGTTCTACAAGCGTGCTTTGTACATGCATTACCTTTATCCACCAGGTCAGGAGTCAAAGGTCATCAAATGCTGAAAATATGAAAAGCACTAAAATTACGAATTTGAGTGCACGAAATGTTAAGGCTCTGAAGATTATTAACCCAGGGTCATGATTTTGGGGCAGGATATTGTCCTTCGGTACAGCCATGCAGGAGTGACTTCCTGTGAATCATTTTGTGTCTAAAGAGGGTATTGGCTATCACCAACCCTCTCCCTGCACAAATGTCCACTAAAGAACTGCCATTTTTATCCGCTTCTGCTGGCACACCCCACTCACCAACTACTGCATCCACCTCCACATTCCCTACTTTTCCATTCATATCTCCAATCAAAAAACACTCTCTCATTAATTTCAAACCTTTCCATGTACACATCCACATTTGTCCAGAACTTTTCTTTCACTCTAGTTGTGCAATCTCGCATTGGCGCATACACACACACAATCACCCACAGTTGTAGTCCAACCTTAAATCTTACCCACACAATCCCCGAGCCGATGGATCCATACTTCTTATACTCTCCTTCCATCTTTTGTACGCAACAATACAAACTCCTTCTTTTGCCCTCTCATTCTCAACTACTCCCGTGCATTTGCCCTATCCATACTCCCATGGAGGTAGGATAGATGTGGAGACGACCTCATGAACTGACTGTGAATCCCCTGATCTGTCATCCAGACACCTGCAATATGGTGGATACCCAGGTGACAGCCCATGCCTACCATCTTTGTTACAACCTCCGGGACACTCCTTGCCCATAGTGATCGAATTGTTTATTGATTACACTTACTGATGCGGTAGATTTGCTTCGTAAATAACTATTTTTTTTTGCACACTAAAAGGATACAGAAACCAATTTAGAGACATTACAAGCTTTATATAGGCTACCACCAATTCACTGATGTTTCTTTACTTATTTATATGCCACTAAACAACACTGAAATATTCATAGTATTTCTACTTTTAACAGCTTTTAGGGCAGTGTTTCTTGCTGTAAACCGTTTTCCTGCATAGGAATACCTCACCTGTGAATAGGTCTCGGCAACCATTTTGATTAGCAGTACTAGTTGGTTATGAAGAAGGTCACATGCTGACATGTGACTTTCTTTATCTGAAAGTATGGTTTTGTTCTGCAACTCATATAAGACATGAAAACAATAGCATGACAAGCATAGTTAGACAGTTTTGAGTATTGGTTTGACTCACCATTTTGCAAAACTGTTTCTCTGAATATCCTTTCACACAAATTTTTGGCAGATAGCCATCTCATCCATAATTAATGAAAATACATTATCACTATCTTGAGATTCATTGATCTGCCTGAGCGCTATGAATGAGGGCTCTGTCCAGCCAGGCTGTCACCTGGGTATCCGCCATATTGAAGGAGTCTGGATGACAGATCAGCAGATTCACCTCACTCCCCGGGATTAGCGAGCCATGCCAACTCCACCTCTTTCCTACCTCCATGCATGCTCCCATTCTCTCACAGTCTCACCTCTCCATTTTGTCTCAGTTATTCCACATACATCCGCTTTTGCATGATTAAGCACCTGGAGTCTCTTTCACCTCATCCTTCACACCCCTTACATTCCATGTCGCAATCTGTACCATGTCCTTTGCTCGGTCCCTAGTTTTCACTGTTGGTCAGTCCTCATCCGAGGCTTCTTGTTTGTATTTTTAGGTAGTTGTTTTCTTTGGAGGGGCACTGACTCTCCGCCAATTCATTTGCTGTCATGTAGGGAACACGTGTTGGTTAGTAATAAGGTTACCACTCAGCACTATAAATGGTTTCCTGGTTTACAGGAAATCATTTGGCTTGCCACTCACTGCAGAGCTACTCTAAAATAGGGTACTGCTACCCTACTGTAAGTAGGTGGATGATGGGTGCACCCACCTACCTACTCTATTGTTTTTATTGGATCTTTATGATAGTGTATGGGACGAAGGAGTAGCCTCCACTAACTGGAAGATGAATATAGTCCTCCTGTTTCGTAAGCCAAGTAAAAATCATTCTCAAGTTTCTGGTTTTTGTCCCGTTTCTTTGACACCTTGTGTGTGCAAACCATTGGAGAAGATGTTTAATGTGAGGCTCATTTGGTATCTAGATAAATATGGTTTCTCTTCTTCACAAAGTGGGTTTCGCAGGATGAGGCATATGTCTGACAACCTCATCCGGCTTGTATCAGTAATTTGTGAAATTTTCCCTCTAGACAACATCCTGTGGCAGTGCTTTTTGACTTGGAAAAGACATACAATATGGCACGGCGCCATGCCATCCTGAGTCAACAGCACAGTTTTGGGGCTGAAGAGCCACGTGCCATTGTTACTAAGGGACTTCTTGTCTAACTGAAGGTTTAAGGGCTGAGTGGGTTCGTCCCTCTCTCCCCCTCGGGTTCAGCAGGAGGATGTTCCACAGGGGAGTGAGTCTTGCTTCCTTTACGTAGATGACTTCCCATTTGGTTTGCTAGTTCATGGGTGACTGCTGTTGAGAGACGAATGCAGTTGGCTTTAGACAGAGTCCACAGTCGGGCAGATAGGAGAGGTTTTCGTTATTGTCGATGATAACTAGCTATGCATTTTTGTTGAAATACGGGAATCCCCCCACACCCTGACTTATAACTGAGTGGGCACAATCTCCAATGCGTGGTTTGACATTGGACCACAGATTGACTTGGGATCTGCATTTGAAGTTTTTACGAGTGTCTTGTATGCAGGCTATGAATTTATTGAGGATGTTGTCTCACATCTCGTGGGATGCTGACCACAAGAAGCTCATATGCCTGTATCATTCCTGGGTGGGATCTAAGCTTGCCTATGTTTGTGAGGTGTATTCTTCATCTACTGTTCTGTGGCTTAGTGTTCTCAGTACATCATTCTGGTCTGCCACTTGCTAATGGTGCTTTCAAATCCTCACCTATTCCTGGCATGCTGGTGGAGGCTGGGGTGTCCCCCTTAGATCTGCAGCATGTCATCATTATTTGCTGGAACCACATGCAACTTCTCACACACCACAAAGCCAGTCAGGAGACAGGACGTGTGTGCTGGGCATTCCCCAGGTCCTGTCCTCCCCACTTACTGTTTTTTAATCAGCCCATACACCACTGACCGGGCTAATGTATGGCCCGGCCTGCACTATATGTGCAGGGAATCTTTCAACGAACGAACGATGCAACTTCTGACAGACTCACATGCAGGCATTTGTGTCTCGACAATTATTTTTTTTCATTATTATGATTCTTATCCTTGCGCTCCACACTCCCTTGGATTCAGGGTTAGGCAGATCATTGAGGAGCTCGTTCTTTCAGTGGTGCTTGCCTGTCCCGTCCGGGTCCCAAGGGTCAGTTCTTGGTTCCTACCAACAGTGCAGTCCTGCAGGGATTTTGCTGGCAATAAGTCTGCGGCTTCTTCCCAGGCAATACATGAATTATTTTTAGAAAATTCATCCCATCTCAGAGATACTGTCCCTATTTGTACAGACGGATCCAATTTGGTCACTGGGATAGGATTTGGAGTAAAGTTCCCTGATTTTGTGAGGGGGGGGGGTTGCCTTTCTCTAGATGCATCTGTTTTTACTGCAGTATTGCCTTCTGTCATTTTAGCTCTGCATCTCATTTTAGCACATGCAGGCAGGAAACTTTCGGTTTTCAGTGACTCCCCAAACGTCTTGAAAGTTTTAATTCAGCTCATCCTCTGGTCCTTGCGTCTCATGAATGGCTATTGTTGACTGAGAGACGGGGTAAATTTCCTCAGTTCATAGGTTGGTATGGCGGGTAATGAGAGGGTGGATGCTTTAGCTTAATGCACGTTTTCTTGATGGTATCCCTGGTAGCTGTCCACTTCCTGCTACTGATATGTCTCCTTCCTTAAAGGTGGCGGTTTGTGCCTGTTGGCAGAGACAGTGGGATGCTGCCACTAATAATAACTTAAAGGGCTTTTTTTCAAAGGGTAGTTCAATTGAGGGCTCTCCCCTCCATGCCTTGGCAGTTAGTGGTTGCCGTTGCCCGGCTTTGCAATGGGCACTCGCAGCTTACGCATAAGTTCCTGATGTGTGATGGGTCTCAGCCGTATTGTGGCGACTGCTTCGTTCCCCTTACTGTCCATCATTTGCTGGGCGAGCGTCCAAGTTCCCATAGGCAAGAGGGGGCGGAAGGATATTACTGTCTGTCTTCCATGCTTGGCGAATCCTCTGGCTGTCCAGTCATTGTTTTTGCTTTTCTTCAGGAGATGGGCCACCTCCACTTTTATAATTCATTGATGTTTTATGAGTTTTAGAGTTTCATGTCACTGCATAATGTTATTCATTTTATTTTATTTCCGTTTTCTTATATTATTACTTGATTTTTTTACCGTGCCATAGGATCACGCTTTTCCAGAGTCATGATTATCTACAATAACAATACTTAATTTCAGTTCTCTCTCTCTCTCTCTCTCTCTCTCTCTCTCTCTCTCTCTCTCTCTCTCTCTCTCTCATATGAACTGTTGAATCACATCATATTTGTTGTTGCACCATAACATCCCCATCAAATTGTTATTCCAAAATATCCACATCATGATATTGTTGTTGCAGCACCTTAACCTCCATCATGTCTTGTTGCACAATAACACCCCATCATCATATGAATTGCACCACAAAATTTTCATGATTATATACGCTGTTGCACTATAACATACCATCATCATACGAACTGTTGTCCAGTACCATATCACACCGTCTTCATGGGTGCTGGTTCAGTCATTTATGTCTTGGTTAATCTTATATAATAATCAGTGGGAAAAGTTCGACTATAATACAGGTAATTATGACTTTTAAGCCCTTCTATTTCATTCTGGCTGCTACAAGTTTATCACACTCATATCTTAAAAACTCTCTACAATAGCAGTGCCGTCCTTAATGATTTTTTTTTCCGCCAACCCTTTCAGTACAGAAATTCTCGTATCTTGAGTGAGATCATCTGGAGACATCATTAATAAACTGAAAAAATATCTCTTCTGATTGAAACAGGAGATGGAGGGGCGTGTGAGATGATGAAGGTCTAAGTTGTTTACATTACTTAGGTTAGAGGGATAACTTTTGTAGAAGGTTTCGTATAGTGGAGAAAAGCTCAATTTTTGAAACAATAATAACAAGACATTTCTTAGTCCTAATTCAAAAACAGACATAAGTAATTAGGCAAACCATCGCTATCAATACAAAAGTGGTGAAGGAGAATGTAAAAAGACGTCAACGACACTTGCTGTCTTGTACACTCGGTAAAAAAAGTATCGGTGCACAACATTGACGAAACATTTTGGATCACGGTACGAAGGTCTCTGAAATATATGTGTCCGACGTGTTGGGAGGTGCTGGGAGGTGTCATATAACGTCATCTGAGGTATCCCCTCGCTAAAATATAAATAAACATTCTGAACCTGCTACAGCCAGGCCTAACAAGTTACCACAAGTCAGCACGTGAGTGAATATTTTCGGAAGACATCGAACCCTCTATGCACCGATACTTTTTTTTTTACCGAGTGTACGTTTGACTAACAATCGATAATCAATGCTGTGTGTTGGTTCGGGACGTCCAATATCGGTGTTGTGTAATCATAGGAAAGGAGGGGCTATGGGATGCAATCATACCGAGCAAAAGGGTAGCGTCACAGACACTTGTTCAGTACGCCAGCTTTGGGGCAAGGTGCACATTCACAATATATCTACGGCAAGCAAAAAATCTATTGGAATTCAGATTAAGATGATAGAGAAAACTGTGCTGGAGTTTTCCCTTATTATTCTCAGATTTTTGGGAGGTTTTCCCTTCTGTCGGTCGGTATACAAAGAGAGAGTGTCTGTTATGGCGGCCACCAGGGGACTGAAGGCTGGGTGGTGTGAGAACCAAGGGAGAAGCAGTGTTGGCGAGCAGACAAGGGGTTTAGTATCAACAAATCCACTGATGTACCAGCCCAGCACAGGATGGAGGCTGTGGTCTTATCTTATGGCATTGTTACTCACCGGCTATGCTCTGCTTTGCGTTGTTCAGATGGTATTTTTCACCCCAATACACCCCTACCTCCAAGCAACCACGGCTGTTGCCATGACTGTAACGGATGTTATAGGAGCCATTACAACCGAGACTGTCCTCGTGGCTATTTTTAGTCAGAAAACCAAGGCAGTTCAGTTGCTCTTCTGGATGAACAATTTACATTTACAAAACCATACTGCATCAAGAAGATCCATCCATCAGTATGGATTCCTTATTTCCCTAACGATGATGCTCGTTTTTGCTATTTTCACAATGTCTGTACACGTGAAGGTGCTCGCATACTACCAAAATGTAGTCGGTGTGAAAAGATTATTGGATCAAATAGTTGTTTTCCTTCAATATACATTTTTCCTGAGCTTCTTATATTCCATGACCTCGATGATGAGCTGGTGCTATAGAGACATGAGGAAATGTCTGTGCCATGCACTTGATATTACACTACCAGAACAACACCTGGCTTGGACTTACAACGGCTCCCTGTCTTCCCCTGGCCAGCTGCTCAGTGTACCCAAGGTGGTCGGGGTGAACGTTAGCCCAAGGGTACCTAAGGACCAAAGAAGACAGCTCCTGTGGACCACACGTCATAGACTACTTGAAATTCAGGTTTGTGTTAATGAACCATAGATATCCATGATGTAGGGCGCATAATATATACCGGTGACCAAAAAAAAAAAGAAAAAAGAAAAAAAAATGCCTGTTGGCAGCCGTGAAATCAGAAAATTTCTTTTCTCTTTGCCTTTGTGTTGTCATAATATGGAGATATAAACATATATATGCCTGGTGGCGCGATTGACAGAGAGTTCTCCTCGGAGTGCACTGTGGCCTAGGCATGAGGGTTCCAATGTAGAGAGGTGGCCTGCAGTCCTAGCGGACCCAGGTTCGAATCCCGGCTGGGGCAGCGAACAGTTTAAGGATTTGAATTTCATTAAATCAGGCTTGACTCATCTACCAGAAGACCCGCCGACATGTCGTAAAAATACCCCCGCTAATACCAATACACCAGTTCTGTATGAGACAGCCCTAGCATGTATTCAATATGGACGGTGGGTGTTAGCGCCGAAGTGGTGACATGTAGAGGTGTATGGTATGTAGGAGGACTGCTGAGCCTTGATAGTAGGCTGTGAAACCTATGCCCAGAGTCGGACATTAAATAAAAAAAAAAAAAAATCCTAGAAGTGACCAGACTTTTATCTGTTGTGTAGGTGTTACCAGAGGCGTCGGACGGTCTACATCCGTAAAATAGCCTATACTATCTAGACCAGTGGTTCCCAACCTTTTTTGTCTCCTTCCTCCTTTTCTAACCACGTTCTCACCTGTGGACCCCTGCAACAAAATAGGTCGGGCTAGCAAAATTGATAGTAGGTATTTCTGGACCAATACATACATTCGTATGTCACACGCCATGCACTGTAATGCTGCCTAAACTGCATGTTTATGAAAATAGGAGATATTCAGTTCAGCACACTTTATTTTTTTTAAGTAAAATACATAACAAAAATATTGCTTAATACTGTATATAAGTAGGTGAAAACTATCAGTCTCATGTTTACCTTATTTGAACTTTCAAGAAAAGCTATATATTTACGAAATAAAATAAAAATCCCTAAATCAGCACCAAACTCATCAGTTTCACTTGATTTCCAAGATCAGTTTCAAAGCAAAATCACATAGCTATAGCAATACCATTGCTAAATTAGTAGTGCACTTTCTCAATGAACATTTTTTTTTTTCAACTCTTCTAACAAGATAAATACATTCCTAATATTACCTCTGAAGTATGGTCTGAATTTTGTACCGGACTGCATGTCTCTTAATTTCAGTAGAATAAAAATGTAAAAATATATGTAATGCCTTTGGACCTCTTGAAATTCTTCCATGAGCCCCTTGGGGTCCATGGACCCCCGGTTGGGAACCACTGCTCTAGACTAACGGTGACCTAGTCTCGGGTCCACACGTTCCGGAGAGGTCGAAATGGTATTTTGCATTTTTTTTTTTTTTTTACATTTTAAATGTTAATGACACAAACACCTACTAATCGCTGGTTAGAAAACAAAAAAAATATTGTAGTTTATTGATTTGTATTAAACTAATATCTTCATTTTAAGCTCAGGTTTTTGTATCCCTTAAAGAACAACTCATAATCTATAACACAAGCCAATACGCAGTTCCTGATAAAGGCAGAGTCAAACCAGAGAATGGGGGACTTCTGGAATTCGTCTTCTACCACCAGATGTCTCTGTGTTAAGAGCTTCTGTCCCGAGCACATGTTAAATTACCGCGATTTTTCTTAGCTGATGTGAGAATCTGTGTGGCAAAATACCATCATACGCTACTGAAGTATTGAAAAAGCTTCGTAACAAAAATATATCAGAGGAGAATACATTGCTCTCGTTGTTTTATTTCCGCGAAAACGAAGCCTGAATTTTGAAAACCTGGCACTTAAATATTTCTTTCCGTCATTTTTTGATGAAGCTGCGACAAAGATGAGTTACTTCTTGCCTGCTGAAATGTTCAATTTATACTGTAGTTTTAGCTAAGCACTTGTTTTGTTTGTGTCAGTCTCTTTTGCCAAAAATTTAATGTATGATGTATTAAATTATTCTACGTCAGCCATTCGATCTCAGGGACGGTCTCCGCTCCAAGATTTAATATGACTTATTGGAAAGTGGTGGTCGGGGATAAATCATGATCAGATCTTGGAACAGGGACTGTCTCTGAGCTCCAGTGGCTGATGTACAATAATTTCATACATCACCATTAAATTTCCACCAAAGGAGAGACTGACATGTTGATAAGGCATCTAGAGGCTGAATGATACATGATAGGAAATACCCCATGGGTATCACTTCAGTTTTCATGTAATAACAAATAATATCCCTCGTAAGTGCTGGCTGTGGTAGTCAGTCATAATGGTGATTCTGCATTTTTTACCAAAATACCAATTTGTGTGAGTGCCAAAGGCAATTTTGAACATGGTGTTAGTACTTACATGGTAGTAGGTGGGGGTGTTCACCATCCACTCACTCGTTTTCTTTTTTTTTTTAGATAATGAATGGAGGAAGGGATAAAAAGGAAAAAGAATATAAGTCCATGTGCCTAAAGGCATCCTCCATTCATAAAATATTTATAACAACTCGATTTGAATTGAAGTGGATTATATGTTTGTGGGAAACAACTCCCAGGAAGTGAATTCCAGAGAGTAGTAGTTCTGGGGATAAATGAATTTTGATATGCAGAAGTTCTGCATTGCGGGGGAGAGAGTGTGAGTTCATGGGCGCTCCCATCTGCCATAATATTTCGGGAGAAAATGTGAAGGGGAGGCACAATTGAAGCCAGTTCGTTAGAGGACTTACGGTAAAAATATCGATAAAATAGTGCTAAAGAAGCAACATCTCTATGTACTGATGATGGAGGAAGGTCCTGCGTAATTGCAGGATTAGTGATTAATCTAATGGCTTCATTTTGAATTTTCTCCAACTGCCTCAATGCAACCGCTCCACATCCACTCCACAGTGGTGAACAGTATTCGATCTGAGAACGCACATGACTTTTGTATATTGTGGCCATCTGCTTGTCAGTGAAGAACTCACGAACTCTGTACATAAGTCCCAATTTTTTGGAAGCATTTTTAGCAAGGGATTTAACATAAGCTGTCCAGCTTAGGTTCGGGTTTAGAGTAACACCTAGGATATCAATTGTAGTGGATATGGGAATATTGACATCATTTAATATTATGTGAGAGTCTGAGGGATTCTTTCTGTTAGAGAAATTAATGTATTTAGTTTTCTGAGCATTAACCCGCCCTGTCCTGTCGACGTATGGGTACGTTGCAACGATTTGCATTTGCCAGTCCCGGCGATGTACCAGTACGTCGTGCAATTGTAATTTGCATAATTTCGACAATTTTCAAATTTCGCGCTTGATTTTTGGTACCTACCCTCACATGACCTTCCCCTACCTGCCACCAGGCGGGGACACTCGGCTACCCCGCACGACCCGCGCTAGCCCACCACTCGTCCACTCGCCTGGTAGCCACGGTCCTGCTCAGACATGGCTAAGAGAGGTCTCTCAGACAGCGAAATTCAAGTCGCCCTGGACACCTTTACCGGCGACAGTGATTCTCCACTGGATGACGAGGATATGGACAAGGATTATGTGCAGCCAGAGGAGGAAGAAACCACCAGCAGTGACGAGGAAGTTCCATCTCCCAGGAAACGGCAGTACGTGACTTACCGTGCTGCTAGAGAGGGGCAGGAGCAAAGAAGGCACGTGCAATATCCTATCCCTATCCCCAGCGTGATTTGGAACCAGAATTCGAGGACGAGGACGAGGATGAGGACGGAGCCGTGGGACGTGCTGCCACGTGGTATGGACGGGAGGTGATAACACATCATGGCCCAGAGCGCACACCATGTCGTATGAGCAGGTATGGGCCTAGCATTCTGTTTGGGGAGCTAGGAAGTCAAGTGGAGGGAGTGGGGAGTGAAAGGGAAAGTCCAGGGAGGATTAGGGAAAGTGAGAGGGACCTGAGTGAGTCATTGCTCTCCCTATGTAGTGTGAGGCGGCGTACTGGATCACGTAGGCCAGTGCGGGTGCGTTCCTTATCACGTGGGGTTGTGAGGGAGG
Source organism: Coenobita brevimanus (assembly GCF_032717465.1). Classification (NCBI taxonomy): domain Eukaryota; kingdom Metazoa; phylum Arthropoda; class Malacostraca; order Decapoda; family Coenobitidae; genus Coenobita; species Coenobita brevimanus. The sequence continues at coordinate 29,734,826 of NC_137009.1, forward strand.
GGGAAGGTGGGGAGGAACCACTCCAAAGCACGTCTTATGCTCCCCAATATCCCCTAACACGTGGCCGAGCTAGGTTGTGTGAGAGAGCCCGTGGTGTTGTAATGGAGGGGGAAGGTGGGGAGGAACCACTCCAAAGCACGTCTTATGCTCCCCAATATCCCCTAACACGTGGCCGAGCTAGGGTGCGTGAGAAAGCACGTGGTGTTGTAATGGAGGGGGAAGGTAGGGAGGAACCACTCCCCAGCACGTCTTATGCTCCCCAATATTCCCCTATTTCATCCCCACAGCCCCCTAATGTTCCTCAAGGCCATAAGGGTAAGGGAAAGGGAAAGGGTAAAGGCAGAGGGAAGAGGAGTGACAGTGGGGAAGCCCTCTGCACTCCTTCTCCCCCACCTCCCCAACCAGGATCTCCTACCCACCCAGACGAAGGCGGTGATGGGGCTGATGGGGACGAGGGATTTGTGTCGTGGGATTGGGAGGATGGGAGTGATTTTTTTCCCCTCATTCACCCCTTCACTGAGCAAGGGCGTTCTGGCTGCATTGCTCCAGGAATTCACCGTAATTCCACCAGGTTGGATTTTTTCCACCTGTTTTTCAGTGAGGCATTTGTTGATCAGATTGTATACCAAACAAACCTGTTTGCAAGCGCCCAGCGCCTAGAGAGTGAAAGATTGGGAACAAGGAGTAGGCATTCTATGATCTATGATTACCCTGTCTCCCTTCCAGAAATGTTCTTATTTTTTGCCCTGGTCCTTTTGATGGGTATTATAAGAAAGAATAGAATTCCTGCTTACTGGACTAGGGACCCTGTTATGTTTACCCCCATATTTGGTCAAGTGATGAGCCGTAATCGGTTTCAACAAATTCTAAGTCGCCTCCATTTCTATGATGATCATGACTCTGCAAATGCAAACAACACTGATAAAATGAGGCGAATTCGGTTGGTCTTTGATCACCTCAGGCAAACCTTTCGTTCCTCATTCTATCCCTATAGAGACCTCGTCATAGACGAGAGTCTCGTGTTGTGGAGAGGCAATATTTCATTCAGACAGTATATACCCAGCAAAAGGCACCGTTTTGGGTTCAAGATCTTTGTTATGTGTGACTGTAGGACTGGATACATGCAAGACATAGTCTTGTACACCGGTGCACAGACAGACATAATAGAAGATCGAAGTATTGGACTGTCGGGAGCAGTGGTAAAGACGATGATAGAAGACTACCTTCATCGTGGTCACGTTCTCTACCTCGACAATTGGTACACTAGCCCTCTTCTCGCTCGTTATCTTCACACGCATGAAACGGGAGTCTGTGGAACCGTAAAGGTGAACCGGCGTCACATGGCCAGGGTAGGGCAGAAACTTGCAAGGAATGAGGTTGTCTTCTTCAAAGCCAACAACATCCTTGCAACAATGTGGAACCACAACAGAGAAGTCAGCCTCTTGTCCACAGTTCACCGCCCCTTGATGCACCGTACTGATTCCGTAGATTACCGTAGCGAGAACAGGCGTCGTGTTTGGAAACCTGAGTGTGTTATGGATTACAATATAAACATGCGCCTCGTGGACCAGTCAGACTCCATGATATCGCCGGTAGAGTGTGCCAGGACCACGATGAAGTGGTATAAAAAACTGTTCTTTCACTTGCTAGATATCACTGCTCTGAATTGCCACCACCTTCACGCCATGACAACAGGAGTTCAGGAAACATTTGAAGGGTTTGTGAGGGAGCTCACAAGAGAAATCTTTGCAAAGTATGCTGTTGAAAGGCCCCAACATCGCACCCGCACTGCCCATATTGCCCAAACTCCCCAGAGAATATCCGGCCGCCATTTCCCCACTCCTATCCCTCCCCAGCCAAACAGACCTAGGCCCCAACGCAGGTGTCACGTGTGCAGTAATTCCCAGGTGAGACTCACGACACAGAGGAAGGACACCCGCTATGAGTGCGTGCAGTGTGACGTGGGTCTCTGTATTCACCCATGTTTTAGTGAATATCACACGTTGATGCAATTTTAGTATGGTGTGAATGCGAAAGGACGCTGAAATTATGAGGTAAATGTGACAGACAGACGCTCAGTGAAATTATCAGTCATGTTGATCTCCAAATATTAGTATAAAGTGCATACGGGTAGAACGTAAGTGAAAACATTGTATGTAAGTATATAAATCTACCCTAAGTTGAAACTTACATAGCGAGGGTTTTATGATGCGATATTCTGTCGCTCAGTGCAATAAATACGGCCCGTAATTATATAATTATTATTATGGGAAATTCTTACGGGTATAATATAAGTTCAAATTATTGTATGTGATGATATACATTCTAAGTCAAATATTCATAGCGTGTGTATAGAGATGCGATTTCCTGACGCTCAGTTGAATGAATAAGGCACGTATTAGTGAAAATAAAAGTCAGCAAGTGGTAAAGTGAATAATTAGTATATAAATGTGTGAGTGAATTAGTATATAAGTGTGTGAGTATTATGTTTGTCGAAACATTCCTTGCGAGGGTATTTTCAGGCGATATTCTCACGCTCACTTGAATAAATAATGGCAGTAAGTATGTACAGTGCATTATAGGGGTGTAAACGTGTGTAATGTAAGTGGGAAATTATAAGTGGAGTGAATAAATAAAGTAGATGATGAAACACGAGTGTTTGAGATCGTGGTTGCTACGTGAATATGCGCTAGCATATCGCTAAATGCCCTCGTAATGAATGAAAATAATCGAAAACCTTTACAGTGGTGGAGGAAAGGTTCTATGTAAAGGGGAAAGTAATTGGAAAGTGATAAAACAATTTGGTATGTTGAAATACGAGTCATAGCGAGTGCGCTTACTAAGCTGATGTGCGCTATACTTATGCTGCATGTCATCATAATGAATGAAAACATCTGAAAACACTTACAAACAGTTGTAATTGGTAAAATGTCATTGAAACAGAAGTATACAAGTAGAAAAAATGATAGGTTGACTCATACCAGACACTTAGCATATAGCAGGTTACGACTCGGACCAAACTCGCTATGCTCGCGCGATGGTACAACGCTTATTTTTCATATATATGTGTCTGAAATCCATTACTGTTATTGTTTATTTGTTCAAATTCAATAAATATAGAAGTGTTGTGTGTTGTTTCTCCCATTATTCCTTACCATAGAAAAGGTAAACGCATATCCAGCCCATTAGAGAACACCATACCTGGGGGGGGGGGGGGGAACCGCACCTGTACGGACCACTTATAGACCGCGGGAACCACTCTCTTTGTGATTTTCCTTCGTTTCTCGACCTAAGCGGAAGTTTTAGCAAAACAAAAACAAAAAAAATCCAAAAAGGCTCAGGACTGGGGGATGTCATAGGTGCGGAAAACCTCGGGACGTGACTGGTTAAATGAGACCAGATTTGTATGTCCCCGGTGATGAATTTTAGAAAGGTCCTGGTTCAGAGAAATTGCTGTGTTTATTTGGGAATTTATAATATCAAATTGTGTAAAGGAGGTACTAAATGTGAAAGAACTATGAAGGGTCGAGTCATCAGCATAAGAGTGTACTGGGTTGTGAGTGACAGATAGGAGGTCATTTATATGACTGAGAGAGAGACAGTTGGAGCCAAAACTGATCCATGAGGTACGCCAGCATTTATGGAATGAAACTGAGAATCAGTTCCATCTACCATGACCCGTATTTTTCTATTATGAAGGTAAGAAGAAATTAGAGGAACACGTGATGCAAGGCCATAGTGTGACATCTTAGACAATAAGGCCTGGTGCCATACTCTGTCAAATGCTTTTGATATATCAAGTGCTATTGTGTGTGTTTCACCGTATTGGTCTATTGTTTTGTTAATCTGAGGGGTGAGAAGGCAAAGAATGTCTACAGTTGAACGTTCTTTTCTAAATCCATACTGCCGATCATTGATTAATTTATTGATTTCTAGATGCTTGATTATGTGTTTGTTAATTAGTGTCTCAAAAACTTTACCGAGAATGGAAGTTATTGCAATTGGTCTATAGTTTAATGGATCAGAAGTTGCCCCCTTTTTAAGAACAGGATGGAGATTTGCTTCTTTCCAAGAAGCTGGAAAACTTGAGGTACGGATGCATAAGAGGAAATATTTTGCTAATACTGGAGCCAACTCTGAGGAGCAATTTTTAAGTACTATTGAAGGAATTTCATCTGGACCACTAGCTTTGTCTGCTGAGAGATTCTGTAATACAGCTTGTACATATCTGGTGTGATTCATGAAAGTAGGTGTTTGAGGGGAATCAAAATCAAGTACAGGATTATTGTGATTTTCTGTGTTTAGGGTTGAGTTAGTTGAAAAAATGTCAACAAGAAGGTCGGCTTTTCCGCGTGGGTCACTTATTAGATTTCCATTGGGGGACTGTAAAGGTGGAATGGAAGAGGTGGTAGTGAAGTTAGTTTTGAATGAATTAAGGGTTGACCAGAATATTTTGTTATCATTTGGGTTGTTTAGCAATTTGTTAGCCTGTCTGTATAGAAAGTTTGATTTAGAAAGATTGATAGTAGTTTTGGCATGGTTTCTAATATTTCTATAATAGTTAAAGGCTTCTTTGGCTTTGGTCCTTGTATAAGTGTTATAGGCTATTGTTTTATGTTCTGTTACTCTAGCACAATTGTGGTCAAACTATTTAGGAAAATTACATCTTTTTCTGTAACTATGATGGGGAATGAATGTTTCCATGCCGACTTTAATGAAATCCTGTATGTGGCCCAATGTGGAATTTGCATCCTGGGAGAAAAAGGAGGTCCAAGGAACATCCATGAAATAATTATAGAGTCCCTCCCAGTCTGCCCTGTCGTAGTGCCATTTAGTCACCACGACAGGTTCAGAGCAGGAGGATGTGGTAGGTGTTAAACTGGTGGCTTGAATCAGACAATGGTCAGAGGATCTGAGGGGGGACTTCACTTCGACATTATAATTATCTGAATTGGTTGTTAGAAACAAGTCCCGTAGGTGGGGATTTTGATCGGGTTTGTCTGGTACACGGGTGGGTTGACTGACTAACTGGGTGAAATTAAATGAGTCTGCAAATAGCTCACATTCAAGACCAGAGTCATCAGTTCTGGTTGAACAAGTGAGCCATTCGACAAAATGGAGATTAAAATCACCCAGAATAGTAATTTCTGATGCAGTATTAATGTTGAGGACACTTAGTTGTGAAGACTATAATATCGAAACTTATGTAATGCTATATGCATATGTCGAAGGTCCTACGACAACTTGCTTGGATGAACTAGCCAAGTAAAGTGACACTGGCTGGTTAAACTTGTCTATAACAGTTTCAAAGAGTCGCTTCCTAAAATCGATGTGGACTTTTAATGATGTGAAAATGAAGCTTTATTATATTTGATGAACAGCTACGAAACAGCATAGAAGCTGTCAACTATGCATAACAAATGTCCAATAAACTTAAAATTTTTCATTTTCGTTAAAAATATGCCAATCCGTGGTGTTGAATGGTATAACACTACTAAAATAATAATAATAATAATAATAATAATAATAATAAAAATAAAAACATCATTCATGATCATCAAAAGTTTGAATGTAATGGAGACGAGGTGTGTGAAGAGTATGTGTGGAGTGACGCGTATGGATCGAATGAGAAATGATGAAGTGTGAAGAACTGGAGTTGTGCGGGAGATGGCTGATTTAGTTGAGCAGAGGGTGTTGCGATGGTTTGGACGTATGGAGAGAATGGATAATGAGGGATTGGTGAAAAAGATAACTAGGTCTGATGTGGGAGGTGTAAGGTTGAGAGGAAGACCACGAATAGGATGGATGGACAGCGTGAAGAGAGCACTGGATGCGAGGGGGATGTCTGTTGAGCAAGGAAGAGTGACTGTGTGTGATAGAAATGAATGGAGAGAAATTGTGAATGAATAAATGATGACGCAGTCCTGAGGGGATATTCTCCCGCATTTGTCTGATCAGCTGATCAGGTCAGGTGCGGGTAAGGGGATGGGTCTATTATGATGTGGCAGGGGTAAACCAGCTCTGCTGTCGGGCCCTGCTGAGGATGTCACTGATTGCACTGCGCAGTTGACCCTTGTGTGGTGTGGTGCAGTGAGGATCTGTTCCTTCTCCCCTTTGGGGCTAAGATGTGAATGAATGTGTTTGAATAGATGAGTAAATTAGGAGTGTGTCATCCTGTCTCGGCTACCTCCCTTTCCTTGGGGGAAGCAGCCTAAGTATATAGATAGATAGATGATCATGATTATCATTCGGATCTTTCCCACCCTGGGGCAGAGTGAGGAGTAGCAACGTCCAGACAGCCCAAGTTTGCTCACTCCAATGGACCACGCATGCATTCACTCATCATTCAAGTCCTCGAAATCCTGGCTGTATCAGATACGCCAAAAACATTCACCACATTCTGTAGCTTCACATATACCTATCCGATAGAGTCAAACCGGACGGTGTCACGTTAAAAAGAGGTGCCAAATCCCTGATCATGCACTTCTTCTCACAACATTCATCCAGCAAGCTCGATCTCTTGTCAGTTCCCTAGCCTAACCGACTTCCATACCTCTCTTCCTCACATATCCACCATATCCCTCCACCTTCTTCTTGGCCTACCTCGCCTCCTCCCTCCTTCAAATTCGTTCAGATATACACTCTAATTTTATCCATTCTTTCCACATGACCATAACATCTCAGTACGCTCTCTTCTATTCTGGTGTCCACAGACTTCCTCCCTCCGCATCTTCACGAATCACATTATTTCATACCATATCCACTCTCTGTACTCCACATACATTCCTCGGCAGTCTCATCTCCACTGCTTTCACTCTTAACGTTTCATTTTCATGCCACAGCAGTCTCACATCCATATGTTTAAGTTGGCACTAACACTCCTTCATGCAAGCCTCGCACAGCTGCAGCACTCAATCCTCAGTTTCTTCTCAAGGCCTTTACAGCACCAACTACCGTCCTTCCTTGTGTTACCCTACTTTCCACTTCTTTTGCACATTTCTCTCTCTTTTCCATCACTGTACCCAGGCATTTGAACTCACCAATTCATGTCTCTCTTCATTCACTGTAACGCCGCACTGGGAGCCACCTTCATTCTCGATTACCATCACTTTACTCTTTTCTGTCTTTACTCTCAAGGCATGACGCTCACAGACATCAGCAAAACTCTGCATTAGTCTAAAAAGTTCATGTCCGTTATTTGCAAGCAGCATTGCATCACCAGCATACACCAAATTTGAGATATTCCATCCATCACCATCCATTACCAACACCATCTCTCTCTCCATTACTCGTGTTTTTACTTCCCTCATCACCCATCCATATATATATATATATATATATATATATATATATATATATATATATATATATATATATATATATATATATATATATATGGACACATCCTCTCAGTCACACAAGATTCACACTGTGGTGTGTGTGCGTTTCGTACACGGGTGAGCCAGGGTTCGCGCCCCGCCAGGGTAATGAACTTTGGGAGTGTTCACCCAGCCACGTACTACTTTGGCGGACACAAGTGGTGCTGTGGTTGAATCGGTGTCGGTTACTATAAAATATGCTTGCACCCAGTCGGCTTGCGCGGGCCGACTACACTTGTTTCACAGACTACACACACATCCAAAGCCACTACAACACTACCAGTACACTTACAAGCACATCTCACCCTACATACGATCTCTACCAGACAGCCTAAGCCACATGGTAGAGATACATTGGCTGTATCGTCCCGACTTCAGTCGGGGTAGGCCGGTCCTGCAGTGGATATTCAAACGGCTGATGATGATGATATATATATATATATATATATATATATATATATATATATATATATATATATATATATACAGAGAGAGAGAGAACAACATGGGGACATCACACAACCTTGTCGCAAGCCCACATTGATCGTGAACCATACACTTACATGCCCATTTACCCTTACAGATGCCTCACTACCATCATAAAAACTCATGACGGCAGCTAGCAGCTTACCATCTACACCGCACATTTTTTTTTTTTTTTTTAATGTGTCCGACTCTGGGCAAAGGCTTCACAGCCTGCTCCCAAGGCCCAGTAGTCCTCCTACATACCATACTCCTCTATATGTCACCACTTCGGCGTTAACACTCACCGTCCATAATGAATACATGCCAGGGCTGTCTCATACAGGACTGGTGTACCGGTATTAGCGGGGGTATTTTTACGACATGTCGGCGGGTCTTCTAGTAGATAAGTAAAGCCTGCTTTTTACTAAATTCAAATCCTTAAACTGTTCCCTGTCCCAGTGGGAATTTGAACCTGGGTCCGGTGGGACTCCAGGCCACCTCTCTACCGACTGAGCTACCGCCTTCCCCAAATACGCAAAACCTTCCACAATCCTTCTCTGTCTACTATGTCTTATGCTTTTTCCAGATCCAAGAATGCCATAAACACCTTATAGTCCTTCTCACAAGCCTTCTCCACTATCTATCTTACTGTAAATATTTGATTCACACATCCTCTGCCACTCCTAAAGCCACCCTGTTCATCACTCACTAGGACTTCTGATGTCTTTCTTAGGTTCTCTGCAATAATTCTTCCACATATCTTCCCTACCACACCCAATAAACTTATGCCACGATAATTCTTGCACTCACTCGCTCACCTTTATTTTTGTACAGGGGTACAATCACAACCTTTTTCCACTCTCCTGGCACAGTTTCATTCCTCCATAATAATAATAATAAAGTAGGTGCGATATTTCATCATCTGCATTTGCAGAAAACATAGAAACTGCATACTCAGTCCTGTGATATGTTTGTCGATTTCGTTGAAATCCAATACTTATTTCTGATTGCTTTTATATTGGGGTGAGGGTATCACCCCCACAGAATCAATGGGGGCGTCATGCTCCCCAAATATCGCATCACAGATGAGAATCCGATGTACTGTACAACATGTACTAAGGTATCAAAGTTTATCTGCCCTGCAATCACTATTTCTGAGAATTTTTGAATTAGTGAAGGGGTTGATCCCTTGAAAATCATGGATGAAAAACTGTATATAGTGGAAGGCCTTTGGAGTAGCCAGAGGAACTCGCCTGCCAAGTCTCATTCTGATCTTTCCACCGTTTGTCATGATTTTTATTTTGGGAAGGGGCTGGCCCCCCAAGAGTCAGTATGGGGGAGAGGATGTTCACGCTCACCATTACATCGCATTATGGATGAAAGTCATTTGTACAACATTTACTAAGATATCAAAGCAACAACTGTCCCCCTTCCCCTATTTTATAACCTTATTTTGTTTTTCAGGGGGCTGACTCCTCCTAGAAACCGCTGGAAAATTTTATATAGTGAAAGACATTACCAACTATCCAAGCAAACTGACCTGAGAAGTTTCTTTGAAATGCCTAGGTTCTGATCGTTTTTGTTTGGGAAAGGGCTGATCCCCACCCCCCGCAAGAGTCACTGAGGGATCATGGTCCACAAATATCACATTATGGACTAGAGTCCATTGTACAATATATACTAAGGTATCAAAGTCATATCTGTCTTCCTTTCACCATTTCTTGAGATTTTTTGATTTGGTAATGGAACTCGCCCCCCGGAAAATCATGGTTGGAAAATTGTACATAGTGGAAGACCTTCCCAGTAATCGGAAGAACTCACCTGAAATGCTTCACTTAAATCCATGAAATAGCCATGGACGAGTTAAATCACACACACACACACACACACACACAGGGCAAACGTAACGCATTGGTATAGGGCTAAGTACTGAAAATGATACCATCCTGCATCGCAGGATTGATTAATAGTGATAAAAATAATAAAAGTACAATAATGATGATGATGATGATGATGATGATATCAAAATAATGATAATAACAATAAAAATAATAATAATAATAATAATAATGATGATGATGATGATGATGATGATGATGATGATTGATAATAATAATAATAATAATAATAATAATAATAATAATAATAATAATAATAACAATAATAATAATAATAATAATAATAATAACAACAACAAGTACTCTGCAACTGTCCTGCAGTCACTAGCCTCCACCTACTGTTCCAGATGTAGGTCATTGACTTACAGTCACTAAGACATGTGCAGGACACCTCAGTTGTGTTCAAAGGTCATGGTAGGGTACATTCTGTAGTAATTTAGTGGAAATTGGTCCAAGTTCACCCTTCAGATTCCTTGTGCGGGTCGGATTTAAATCTCCTGTGAACAGGACCAACTTATCTCATTCACTCATAATACTGATATGACTCTCTGCCATCCCCTTCTACTGCACATAAAGGATTTGGATTTTTTTTTTTTTTTAAATCAGAAATGGCCCATGCCAGGACACATATCCTGGGCCATTCAGATTCCCTCCGCAGTCTCCGGTTCTCCTGGAATCATCGCGACTCTGAGGCCAGAATAATAATAATACCAGCTAAAACAATAGTCTCCACCTGTGTAGTAGGTGCACAAAGATGCACATAAATATAGATGGAATGGCAATTGTGTTGAAAGGAGCCTGATTGATTAAGTGCTCATAGAGAGGTCAATGCTGGGAACGGTTGCTGATACGAGGGCCTTGAGGGACGATGTGGAGGTCTTTCAGATCATGCGGTTGAGATATGCAAGATCAAGCTGAGAGGAGTGAAGTGAACCAGGAGAGACAGGCGCAGTCTGGGAGTAAGACTGAAAGTAGAGACGCTGAGGATCAAAGAAAAGGCAGATGAATACAAGTCCAAAGTAAAAGAGGAGTTGGAATCAGTGAATTGGAATTAAATGAATCTGGACAGCCTGTGGAATGCATACAGGGATTGCTTAAATAGGAATGCTAAAGCAGTGTGTGGTGTGGCAAGAGTAACAACAAAGAAGGAAGGTATGGCATGGTGGGATGAAGAGATTAAGAGAGCAGTGGAGGAAAAGAGGACGAAGTGGCTAGAGTGGTTACAGGGCAGGGCTTCAACTGAAATAAGAACTGAACATTGTGAGAGGAAGAAGCAGGTAAAGAGACTAGTGAAGAGGAAAAAGACGGAGGTAAATGATGATCTAGAAAGAAAAATGAATGCAAACTATTTTGAAAATAGGAAGTTGTTCTGGAAACAGGTACGGAAATGTAGAGGTGAAAGCGGAAAGAAATGTGAAAGTGTGCAAGATGTAAGTGGCACATTATTAACCCATTGGGAAGTAAGGACCAGATGGAAAGAATATTTTGAAAGCCTGATGAATGGGAATGGAGAGAAAGAGCGGTTGTAAACATGATTGGTTTGGGGGGTATGCAGAGAAAGAATGCAGTGTCAGGAAACGTGACACTCGCGCAGGTGAAGAACGCCGTGAAGCGGATGAAAAATGGGAAAACAGCTGGGGCTGATGAGATGTATGCAGAGATAAGTAAGTGTAGTGGAGAGAGCGGAAAGAAGTGTTTGTTGGAGATATGTAAGAAGGCATGGATGAGTGGAAGTGTGCCAGCAAAGTGGAAAAGTACGAGTAACTGTGATTGTACCCCTGTACGAAAAAAAAAAAAAATGAGCGAAGAAAGTGCAAACATTATCGAGGTATAAGTTTATTGAATGTGGTAGGGAAGGTGTATGGAAGAATTATTATACAGAAAGTAAGAGAGATACCAGAAGTCCTCGTGAGTGATGAACAAGGTGGCTGTAGGAGTGGCAGAGGATATGTGGATCAAATATTTGCAGTAAGACAGATAGTGGAGAAAGCTTGTGAGACGGACTATAAGGTGTTTATGGCATTTATGGATCTGCAAAAAGCATACGACAAAGTAGATGGAGGAGGATTGCGGAAGGTATTGCGCATGAACGGTGTAGATGGTAAGCTGCTAGGTGCCGTCAAGAGTTTTTATGACGGTAGTGAGGCATCTGTAAGAGTAAATTGGCATTTACGTGAATGGTTCTCGATCACGGTGGGCGTGAGACAGGGTTGTGTGATGTCCCCATGGTTGTTCAATATATATATGGATGGGGTGATGAGGGAAGTAAAAACACGAGTAATGGAGACAGGGATGGCGTTGGTAATGAATGGTGATGGATGACATATCTCAAATTTTTTGTATGCTGGTGATGCAGTGCTACTTGCAAATGCCGGACAGGAGCCTGGTAGACCAGTGCAGAGTTTTGCTAATGTATGTGAGCGCCGTGCCTTGAGAGTAAATGTAAAAAAGAGTGAAGTGCTGGTAATCGAGAGAGAAGGTGTGATGCTTAGAGACTGGAATTGGTGAGAGAGTTCAAATACCTGGGTACAGTAATAGAAAAGAGAGCAAAACGTGCAAAAGAAGTGGAAGGTAGAGTGACACAAGGAAGGAAGGTAGCTGGTGCTGTGAAGGCCTTGATAAGAAACAGAGGCTTGAGTGTTGCACCTGCACGAGGCTTACTTGAAGGTTTCTAGAACCAACTTTACCACATGGATGTGAGACTGGTGTGGCATGAAAATGAAAAGTCAAGAGTGAAAGCAGTGGAGATGGGACTGATGAGGAATGTATGTGAAGTACAGAGAGTCGATATGTTGGTATGGTCATGTGGAAAGAATGGATAACAATACACTGGTGAAAAAGGTACAGTATATCTGAGCGAATTTGAAGGAGGGAGGAGGCGAGGTAGGCCAAGGAAAAGGTGGAGGGATATGGTGGATGAATGTGTGAGGAAGAGAGGTATGGAAGTCGGTGAGGCTAGGGAACTGACAAGAGATCGAGCTGGCTGGATGAATGTTGTGAGAAGAAGTGGATGATCAGGGATTTGGCACCCCTTTTTAATATGACAGCATCCAGATGGACTTCATCAGATAGGTATATGTGAGGCTACAGAAAGTGGTGAAAGTTTTTGGCATATCAGATAGGCTTAAATGGTGAGTGAATGGAAGCGTGGTCCATTGGAGTGGACAAACTTGGGCTGTCTGGACGTTGCTTCTCCTCACCTTGCCCTAGGTGAAGAAGGAGGTCTGGATGAATAATAATAGTAATAATAATAATAATAATAATAATAATAATAATAATAACAACAACTAGAACTCAGTAACTGTCATGCGGATAGTCACTAGTCTCCAACTACTGCTTCTTCTAAATACCTTGGCCCCAAGGGGGAGATTATGATTTTTTTTCTATCATAAATTTCCCGTACCAGGACACATAACCTCGGCATTTCAGAATCCCTCTGCAAGCCGCATTGAAATCTCCAGTAGACTTGGGCAATTTATCTCGTTCACAGTGTAATACTGATATACCCTGTAACTCTGTCTGGTATGTCCTTCAACTGCACACAAAGGATTAGGATTATTTTCTATCAGCAATGGCCCATGCTAGGACACATAATCTGGGCCATTCAGATTCCTTGCACAGTCTCCGTTTCTCCTGGAATCGTCGAGAAACTCTGAGCAAGAATAAGAAAAATAATAATAACATCAAAAACTCTAGTCTCCACTTATGTAATAGGTTGAGACTAACAAAATAAATAATCAAATAAAAGAAGTTCCAAGCTTCACTTGCATATTGTAGAATGATCACAGTAGTGTTGTGCAGAAACTTCTTGTTTACTCACTTCCTTATTCCTTATCACTACCCTGTGTGTGCCTTCAATCTCCCTTTCCTGCTGTAGACCTAACCTTTTTTTTATTTCATCCCTCAGGCTCTTGTTTTTGCTCATCGCACTACCTACCATGTACGACCACTCAGAATGCAACACCCACGCCCTATGTTGAGTGGTCTAAAAACCTTGCCCTTTGACTTACTGTTTACAAAATCCCTTCTTTTCACTCTCAGCTGGCGCAAATCATTCCATAGAGTTTATTCCAAACTGAACAGAAACTGAGTTATAAGGTCAAACATTTGACCTTGCTCTATGTCCTTGATCAATGACAAAGAAGTCACAAATTCGAAATGTTTTATCGTTATTTTACCTTGAGGTCTCCCACTATGATTGATCTTCATCTTTAAAAAGAAAAAGTTTAAAGTTGACTCTGCCATGTGACCTTTAACTTTGACCTGTTCTGAAAAACAAGTCACGCCTGTGGCTTTTCCGTATCATTTCCACAAAGGTTAGTCCAAATCAGATCAAACTGTTTTAGTTCTTTATTTGCAAACATAGACACCTATGAGCCTAATTTTTGTCGTGCCTTCTGATCTTGTCTATTGGCCGTGTTTTTAAGCTCAAATATTTTCGTCCTTAGAGTATCTCCAACCTCTCCATTAACTTTGATTTAAATATGATAAAAACAATCTTTCCCATGCGTCCTTGACGTTTAACTTTTCCCACTGACTCTGGCATTTGACTGATTTATCTCAAAATTGAGTTCCTCACCCGTGCGATACGATGAACTCTTCGATCATGATTGGTCTATATCAGAAAAAGATGACCTTGTCCAATAGGCAAAACTCCTGGCTAATCCTTTCATTAGTCAGTGACTCACACCACAAACACCTGCTTCCCCACGAGGTTCATCGTCCCCACCGAGCATCATCACCACAGCTGACTGGTATCCATTCGAGCCAGAACGAACTGTTACAAACACTTCATCATCCCAACAATAATTAAGTTCCTTAATACTTAGGTTTTATAACAATGTAGTTATCTACCAGCAGACCACAGCCAACGTATTTCACTTTTAATTAGTTCATTTTCTACATCGACTACACTTACTTTTACATATCTATGCATTTTAACTTTTCACATTAGACTGGATAAATTGCATTTCTATATATATTTTCAGCCTCAGACTCCTTGTATTTATCGATAAACTGCATATTATTATTAGTCTCCACCTGCTTCATAGGTGGAGACTATTTTTTTTTTTCTGGTATTATTACTATTTCGGCATCAGAATCTCGCGACGATTCCTGGAGAACCGAAGACTGTGTAAGGAATCTGAAGGGCCCAGGTTATGTGTCCTGGCATGGGCCACTGCTGAGAGGAAAAAAATTTAAATCCTTTACACACAGTGGAAGGGCATAGCAGAAACAGTCATATCAGTATTATGAGTGAAGGAGATAAGTTGGTCATGTCTACTGAAGATTTCAATCTTACCTGCTCAAGGAATCTGAAGGGTAAAATTGGACAAATTTCCAGTAAAATACTACAGAATGTGCCCTACCATGACCTACGAACATTACTGTGGTGTCCTGTTCATGTCTTTGTGGTCGTTAGTCAAGGACCTCCATCCGGAGCAGAAGGTAGAGACCAGTGATCGTCCGCAAGACAGTTACAGAATTCCAGTTCCTGTTGTTATTATTATTATGAGCCCCCACCTACTACACAGGTGGAGACAATAGTTTTCACTGGTATTATTATTAGTCGCCACCTAGTACATAGGTGAAGACAGTTGTTTTTGTTGATTTTATTATTATTCCGGCCTCAGAGTCTCGCAACAATTCGAAGAGAATGGGAGACTGCACGAGGAATCTGAAGGGCTCAGTTTGTGTCCTGGTATGGGCCATTGCTGATACAAAAAATAAATTAATAAATAAATAAATCCAAATCCTGCATGTGCAGTGGAAGAGCATATCAGAAAGTGTCACATCAGTATTATGTAGTGAACGAGATAGGTGGTCGTTTCTATTGATTTCAATAGGACCTGAGCAAGGAATCTTAATTGCCCAGGTTATGAGTCCTAGTGCGGGCTATTGCTGATAGAAAAAAATTCAAATCTCCCCAGTGGGGTCCAGGTCATTGTAAGAAACAGTAGATGGAGACTTGTGACTGTTTGCGGGATAGTTACAGAGTTCTAGATATTATTATTATTAGTCTTCACTTAATACATAGGTGGAGACTAATGTTTTCACGGGTATTATTATTAGCATTCTGGCCTCAGAGTCTCGTGACGATTCCAGGAGAACCCGAGACTAAGGTGTCCTGTTCATGTCTTAATTACATGTAGTTATGGACCTCCATCCGGAACAGTAAGTGGAGACTAGTAACTGTCCACAGGACAGTTACAGAGTTCTAGTTATTAGTCTATATCTATTACATGGTGGAGACAACTGTTTTTGCTGCCATTATTATTGTTATGGACTAAGAATCTTATGACAATTTCGGGAGAACCAGAGACTGCGCAAGGAATCTGAAGGGCCAGGGTTATGTGTCCTGGCATAAGCCATTGCTGAAAGAAAAAAAAAATAAAACATTCCAAATCTCTCCAATGGAGCTAAGGTTATTGCAAGAAACAGTGGATGGAGACAAGTGACATTCTGCAAGGCAGTTCTAGAGTTCTAGTTATTGTTATTATTAGTATTAGTATTGTCATTATTATTATTATTATTATTATTATTATTATTATTATTATATTATTGTTATTATTATTATTATTATTATTATTATTATTATTATTATTATTACCCCTTCTCCAAGTTTGCTGAAAACCATATAAAAATGTTTTAGGTATTTCTTCATATATGGACGACACGATTCGAAATTTTACCTTGCTCTGAGCTTCTCCTTTGACTGTTATTCTGAACTGAAGTTGGTCGTTCCTACATTTTTTTTTATTGGATCAAAGTAGTGTATATTGTCCTTCCCATGTGACTTTGATGTTTACCTAATTGTTCCTCCAAACAATAGACCAGTTCTGATACTGCCCTTTTACATGGAGTTTGGGGCATATCTACAGTCACCTCTGTGAGGCAGTGGCAGGATTTTTAACAAAGATCCTCACCAGGAGGTGTCTTACTCGAGCAGAGTCACTCGATTTTTATGCGATATCAAGAATCTGTTATCTTTAAACCCCATTTGCAA
>NC_137009.1:29754073-29824073 GCF_032717465.1 Coenobita brevimanus
CATATTATAGAAGCATGAAGTATATATGTATATATATATATTTTTTCGAAGCAAATGACATTCAGTGCATCTGCTGTTTCTGCTTTATTTAATTTCTGATTGGTGTTTTCGCTGCGTCGGGCTAATCTACGTTGATTTTCATTTGTACAGGTACATAAATATGCATATCTATCTATCTATCTACCTACCTACCTATCTATCTATCTATCTATACGTATATATATATATATATATATATATATATATATATATATATATATATACACATAGCAGCAATGACTCAGTGGGTTAGAGCGCTCTGCTCTGACCGAAGGGTCGGAGGATCGAATCCACTCAAGGGTCATTGGTAGACATCAGGAAGGGCATCCGGTCATAAAATGCTACACGCTCCAGTCCAAAAATCCTCCACTCAGGGGTAACGCCTTAGCCCTTCTGGGATACCTGGCGTAAAACCAAAAGAGAGAGAGAGAGAGAGAGAGAGAGAGAGAGAGACTACAAAGAAGTAGTGGATGCTGAAGTGTCTCGGGTGCGACAAGGTAGGACTTTGACTTCCAGCAACATGGCAAAGACTCTAAAAAACGTCACGATTATGACTTTCGAACAGGTCGTTAGAAACCGGATTATGAGCTACAACATTACATTTATTGACACCATACTGCTGACTAATTTCATTTTGGAGGGAGCTGTTGAACCCTGTTCCATTAACTATTTAGGCGTCATGTAAGGACTAATTATATTACACTACTCAACAAGTATTTCAGTCCAGAGACAGAAATGGATATCGTAAGGCAATAACATGGTGTTGATTTCAAATATGATGTTCATCTTGATCTGGCACATACAGTTTTTCTGACCTAACTAACGTCATACGTATCCCCATAGTACAGTGGTCCTTCTTTTCACCGCTCTATTCGCGCTCTTTATGAGTCTTCATATACATCTGTCTAACTATCTATAGCCCGACGCCCTAATCCCGCAAAGGGTGGCCGCAGACAAAACGCCTCCAAGTCGCTCTGTCACCCACCATTTGACTGCCCTCCCCTCAACTCACTCCCCTCTCCCTCACTTACCTCTCAACTCCATCCCTCCACCTCATCCTCGGTCTACTCCTCCCTCTCCCTCCCTCCACCTCACCTACATACACCCTCTTAGTCAGTCTTTCATTCTCCATTCTCTCCACATGTCAAAACCACCTCAGTGTATTTCTCCTAATCTTCTCAACCACATCCACATCCACCCCACGACGTTCCTTCACTTCTTCATTCGTCAACCTGTCCCTCCATGTCACTCCACATGCTCCTCTCAAGTAACTCATTTCCACTGCTCTCACTCTTGACTTGTTCCCTTCTTGCAAGGTCCATGTCTCGCTTCCATACGTCAGGGTAGGGATCACAATACTATCATGCAGTGACTTCTTAACTTCCATACTCACCTCCCTATACCTAATCACTGCTATCCTTTCACGCACTTCATCCCCCAAAGGCCCATCCTTACTCATCACACTACCCAAGTACTTGAATGCACTCACGTTCTCCATATCCTCACCATCCAACCTCACTGTACATTCTGTGACTTCATTCCTCTCAAACACCATAACTTTACTTTTGTTTACATTAACTTTCAGCTTCCTCCTCCTGCACACTGTTCCAAATTCATTCACCAAACCTTGCAACTCCCATTCATCTTCACTCAACAATACTGTATCATCAGCAAACAGCAACACCGGAATCTTCCAAATCTCACCCTCATTCAGTAGAGCCACCCCCACATCCACTGCCCTACCTTGCATCTCCTTTACAACCCCATCCATGTATATATTAAACAGCCATGGAGACATCACACAACCCTGTTTCAGTCTCACATTGAGATCAAAGAACTCACTCAGCTCACCATCCACTCCCACCGTAGCCCTAGCTCCTTCGTACATACTCTTCACAGCATTCAACAATTTCCCCTCCACTCCATATATTCTTAATACCTTCCACATACCTTGCCTATCTATTGTCATAAGCTTTCTCCAAGTCCATGAAGGCAGCATACACTTTCTTTCCCTTCTCTAGAGACTTCTCCACTAAACATCTTAGAACAAATATCTGATCTACACATCCTTTTCCCTTCCTAAATCCCCCTTGTTCTTCTCCAACTAGCTCCTCTGTCATATGCCTAACCCTATCAATGAGTATTCTACCATATATTTTACCAGTCACACTAAGAAGGCAAATACCCCTATGGTTACCACATACTTCTCTCTCCCCTTTTCCTTTGTACAAAGGAACAATTATACCTGATTTCCAGTCCTCTGGAACCCTTCCCTCTTCCCAAACCAATATACACAACTTCCATATCCACTCCACAACAATCTCACCCCCATACCTCACCATTTCACCACACACTCCATCAATTCCTGGGGCCTTTCCCAACTTGTCTTCTTCATTGCTTCCACTACTTCCACCCTACTGATCTCTTCCTCCCTCCTTTCATCTTTTCTTCTCCCAGCCCTTCCCCAACCACTTATACTCGCACTGCTCTCACTCTCTACATTCAACAAATCCTCAAAGTGCTCCTTCCATCTCCCCACTTTCTCTCTCTTCTCCACCAACAATCTATTATTCCTATCTTTCACTCCCCTACTATTTCCCCTTTCACACTGCCTTACTTTCCTTACCTCCTTCCAAAACAATTTCTTACTCTCCCTCCATTTCACATTCAGATTCCTCCCAAACTCTTCATCCACTTTCTTCTTACTCTCCTTCACCATTCTCTTCACCTCCCTTCTCCTGATCACATTTGCCTCTCTCTTCTCTCTCTCATCTTCTCCCCTACCTCTACTTGCTAACCATTCACTATATGCCTTCTTCTTTTGTTTCACAGCTCGTTTCACCTCATCATTCCACCATGCTGTCCCTTGCACACCCTTGCATCTCCTCCTCACTCCACAAACCACCTCACACGCTGCGCCTATTTCTTCCATAAATATCTTACATACTTCTCCCACCCTTTCCATCTGCTCTAGCTCATACCTTCCCAATCTTTCTTCCACTATGCACTTATACTCTGCCATTTTCTCACTATCTTGCAAATTCCCCACTCTTCTCACAGGAGCTGTTTCCTTCTGTCTTCCCCTTTGTCTCCTCAACCATTTTCTTTGCAGCTTTACCTTGGCCATCACTAAGTGATGGTCCGAGACTCCATTCCCCCACCCTCTCCACACTCTTGCATCCAACACTTGTCTTCTCATTCGCTCATCCACACACACGTAGTCTATCATTGCCTTTCGTTCTACAAGTTCACCATCCATCCTCCTCATTACTCTCCATGTATACCGGTGGATCATCTAATGTCGAAAGTAGGTGTTGCCTATTGCCAACCCCTTACCAGCACAGATGTCCACTAAAGCACTACCATTCCCATCTACTTCAGCTGGCACACCCCACTGACCAACCACTCCCTCCTCTCGTACATTCCCAACTTTGCCATTCATGTCTCCAATCAAAAGCACTCTCTCACTCCTCTCAAATTATTTTGTCCATACATGCTTCTACTCTCGCCCAAAACTCATCTTTCACTCTTGCCACTCGGTCCTCTGTTGGAGCATACACACATACAATCGCCCAAGCTTGTATATCTACTTTCATCCTCACCCATACAATCCTTGCACCCACTGTTCCATACTCTCTTATATTCTCCTTCCACTTCTTGCTTATCATCAGACATAATCCCTCTCTTGCCCTCTCATTCTCATTAACTCCCGCACATTTACCTAAACCATATTCCCATTCTCTCACCCTTTCACCTTTCCATTTAGTTTCAGTCAATCCACATATATCCACTCTTGCATCCTCAAGCACCTGAACAATCTCTCTTTCTTTCACTTCATCTTTCACTCCTCTCACATTCCACATTCCCACCCTCAGAATGTCCTTTGTCCGTTCCTTAGTCATCAACGTATGGTCTGCCCTGGTCCGAGGAGCTTTATTCGCTTGTTTAGTTAGTTCTTTTTACGGGGTGGGGGACTAACCCACCACCAACCCTTTTAGTCGCCTAGTATGACAAACAAGGATGCTGGGGGATTATTCTTGAAACCACCCTACACCCAGGGGGGGTAGAGTCTACATCCAGTATCTAAAGTATGTCTATGTAAATTCATTATGCATAATATAACTATTACAAGTGCTCGTGGGCCCTTTGGGCCCTCTCGCACTTGCTCCTGCGGAGGGCTCTCGCGCTGCGCGCTTGCTTTCTCGTGCTTCACACTCGTTTCCTTGTGCTTCTCACTCGTTTCCTCATGCTTCTCACTCGTTTCCTCGTGCTTTGCACGCTCGTTGCGATCATTTCAGGTAATCCGAGTCACGTTTATGTGCTGTTCTAGTCTAATGTTGTCACTATCGGCTGTGAAGGTGACATCAAAGGGCCCATGATGGTCCGTTTGTGTGCTGTTCTAGTCTAACGTTGTCACTTCCAACTACAACTGCTCGATTGGTGTATCTATATACCTAGGCTGCTTCCCCCAAGGAAAGGGAGGTAGCCGAGACAGGACGACACACTCCCCATTTACTCATCCATTCAAACACATTCATTCGCATCTTAGCCCCAAAGGGGAGAACGGACAGATCCTCACCGCACCACACTGTACAAGGGTCAACTGCGCAATGCAATCAGTGACATCCGCAGCAGGGCCCGACAGCAGAACTGGTTTACCCCTGCCACATCATAACAGACCCATCCCCTTACCCGCACCTGACCTGACTAGCTGATCAGACCAAATGAGGGAGAATATCCCCTCAGGGCTGCGTCATCATTTATTCATTCACAATTTCTCTCCA
Source organism: Coenobita brevimanus (assembly GCF_032717465.1). Lineage (NCBI taxonomy): Eukaryota > Metazoa > Arthropoda > Malacostraca > Decapoda > Coenobitidae > Coenobita > Coenobita brevimanus. The sequence goes on from NC_137009.1 coordinate 29,758,897, forward strand.
TTTATTTCTGTCACGCACAGCCACTCTTCCTTGCTCAACAGACATCCCTCTCGCATCCAACACTCTCTTCACACTGTCCATCCATCCTATTCGTGGTCTTCCTCTCAGTCTTACACCTCTCACATCAGGTCTAGTTATCTTTTTCACCAATCGCTCATTATCCATTCTCTCCATATGCCCAAACAATCGCAACACCCTCTGCTCAGCTCTACCAGCCATCTCCCGAACAACTCCAGTTCTCCATCGCACTTCATCATTTCACACCCGATCCATACGCGTCACCACACATACTCCTCAGACACCTCATCTCCATTACATTCAAACTTTTCCTCTCTGCTGCACCCATATTCCATGTTTCAGCCCCATATAACGCAGTCAGTACCACAACACCCTCATACAGCCTTCTCTTTACATCCATTCTAAGCAAACGACATCTAAACACTTTTTTCATTCCTCCCAGCACCTTTCCTACTTCATTTATTTTAAACTTCACTTCAGCATCTATTCTTCCATCCACAGCAACATGTGACCCTAGATATTTAAAACAATCTACCTCCTCAAGCAACTCACCATTCAAAACTATATTCAACCCCCTATCATCTATCAACCTCGTACACTTCATTACTTTCCTCTTATTCTCATTTACTTTCAATTTCCTCCTTTCACACACCCTTCCAAACTCCTCTACCAACTGTCTCAATCTCTCCTCTGAATCAGTCACCAGTGCAGTATCATCTGCAAACAGCAGCTGTTTCAGATTCCACTCTCCACCATCAACATTCACCAGACTCAGACCTCCACCTAAAACTCTTGCATTCACCTCCCTTACAACACCATCCATGTAAATATTAAACAACCAAGGCGACATCACACATCCCTGTCGCAGCCCCACTCTCACAGGAAACCAATCACTCACAGCATTTCCCACTCTTACACACGCTCTACTATTTACATAAAAACTTTTCACCCCTTTTAGTAACCTACCATCAAGTCCATACAATCTTAAAACAGTCCACAAAGCCTCCCTATCAATTCTATCATACGCTTTCTCTAAATCCGTAAATGACCAAAACACATCCTTGCCTTTCGCTAAATACTTTTCACACACTTGTCTCACAGCAAACACCTGATCAATGCATCCCCTCCCTCTCCTATAGCCACACTGCTCATCACCAATCACTCCCTCTGTACCCTCTCTAACTCTCATAATTAACACTCTACCATACACCTTACCTACAATACTCAACAGACTTAGACCCCTAAAGCTAGTACATTCATACTTATCACCCTTGCCTTTATACAACGGGACCACACAAGCACTTGCCCAGTCAATTGGCACCATACCTTTCTCAAAGCATACACATTCAACAATCTTACTAACCAGTCAACAATAGTCACTCCACCACCCTTCAGGCATTCCACAGCACACCCATCCATACCTGCAGCTTTCCCTGTTTTCATCTCCTTTACTGCCTTCTCCACTTCCTCCTTCGTGATCAAAGAATCATTTAACTCTCCCAACACATTTATTCCTTGCACCCTTCCATCCGCCACAATCTCAGCCACCATTTCCTCCTCTACATTTAACAATCTTTCAAAATACTCTGCCCATCTCTTCCTTACTGCATCCATTTCAATTAATATCCTTCCATCCTCTGATTTTACTCGTTCTTCCTTCCCAGACTCTCCCTTTCGCACCCTTTTCACCTCCTTCCAAAACATTTTCTTATTCTGTTGAAAATTCTCTGTCAGGTGCCTACCCCACCTCTCATCTGCTGCCACTTTAGCATCACGCACAGCCCTTCTCGCTCTAGTCCTCTTTTCCTTATACCTTTCATATGACATCTCATCCTTCCTCTGCAGCCACACTTCATATGCACGTCTCTTCTCAGCCACAGCCATAATTACTTCCTCGCACCACCATTCACTTCCTTTTCTTACGCCACCACCCACACGTCTCACACCACACACCTCTTCTGCATGCCCCACCACAGCACTCTTAAACAACTGCCATTCCTCCTCCACGCTGCCATTTTCCTGATCTTTCACTGTGTTCCACTCATCTTTCAATTTCTCCTGATACTCTATCTTTTTCTCTCTTTTATCCAACTCACTCACTTTCAAAACCTCCCTGCCACACCTAACCCTCCTAGCTCTCATCCATCTCTTACCTACTCTTAACTTTTCCTCCACCAGGTAGTGGTCAGACATACCTCCCCCCCTCCCCTCTCAGAACTCTCACATCCAACAATCTTCCTATTACATTCCTAGACACAACCACATAGTCCATCAAAGCTCTATCAACAACCCTTCCACCCTCCTGTCTCACCCATGTATACTTATAAATATCTTTCTTCTCAAACAGCGTATTCCCAATCACCATCTCTCGTTCAACACACATCGCTATCATTTGTTCCCCATTTTCATTTCTTCCAGGCACACCATGCATACCAGCTATGCCTTCAACTGCTACATTTCCCACTCTAGCATTCAGATCTCCCATCATTACCACATTCACATTCGCTCCAAAACTCTGCAGACACTCATCAACATCATTCCAGAAAGACTCCCTCTCTTGTTCATCCCTTTCACTACCAGGCCCATATGCACTCACAAACACCCACAACTCACGTTCAACTTTCGCTTTCACCCACATCAGTCTCGATGGCACCTCCTTCCATTCAATCACACATTGCTGTACTTCCGGACTCACTAACAAGGCCACACCTTCTCTTGCCCTTCCTCTATCAACACCTGACAATCTTCCATTCACACTTCCAAACATAGATTCCCCCTTCCCTTTCATCTTCGTTTCACTCAAATCTAACACATCCAACATCCAACTTTCTTCTCACAAACATTCTCCCAATCTCCTCCCTTTTAGCCTCAATCGTACTACATCCACGCACATTCATAGACCAGATCTTCAGGGTACGGGGATAACTCCATCCCCCATCCCTTTCTCTGGCCTGTCTCTTTTTAGGAACTAAAATACAGAGGAGGGGGTCCCTAGTCCCCTCACCCCGCCCCTTTTAGTCACCTTTTACGACACGCAGGGAATACGGTGGCAGTATTCTTCCTAACACAACCTGGCCACAGAGTAGTAGTACCACCCCATAGTGCGGCCAGGTTGTGTCCCCCCCGCCACAGGAGGTAATTTTTTAAATCCTGAAATGATGACAGAAAATTCATCTCACCTTTTTACGAAAATGCGCACCTCTCTTCGATGCTTTTCGCCGTGGCATATTAACAACGACAAAGACAACAGTGCGGGAAATGCACAGTAAAAATGTTCTGTTCGGTGGCTCTGATTGTTTAAAAAGTATAGGGTCGTGGCACATGGCTCGAGTAGACTCAATTTCTAAAAGTCCCGGTACCGAATTAACTCTTTTCCAAACCAAATTTTGATCGCTGTTAACTCTAATAAAAAAATCATCAATCGAGATGGGACCGAGTTTTTCGACATCGGCAAATTTTCTGCAATTTTCATGCCAATTTTGGTGCACCAGGACACCTCCGTACCGAAGAAAGGTGCCCTCACCTCACTTCAGGAGTGGAACCCAAGTTGTCCGCACGCAAGTCCGAGATATTAACCACTCGGCCACGTCAACTGCCTGGGCGCCGGGAGCGGCGTTTTGGGGTCAAAATTTGATCGCTCATTAAACATAGTAAAAGTTTTTATGGGACCAAGTTTTTTCACATCAGCGAATTTTTTGCGATCTTTGTGACAATTTTGGTTCAACTTGAATGTGTAGTTTCGGCTGCCCAAAATACACACACACACAGACACATGGCTACTGCTATACAGTCATTATTCATTTTACGATGTTTTGGTTTACGATATTTCACTACAATGATAATAGAAAAGTTCCACCCCAAAATTCGATTTACAATAAATTTTCTGCTATAACGATTTTGCCATTGGAAAGCGCCAGGCACACGCATGGCAACCGTCACTTTTCTCAGGCAAGATGGCGGCCCTGGCATGCAGGCATTGTTATGGTTCAGGTCCCGCCATCCCTTCAAAGCCCTCTCTTTTCAACTTGTTCATGTGTGCACCCCTGTTATCGTCACCTCTCAGCCAACATCATACTACAGTACTGTGGATTTGTGTGCCCAGTGGTAAGGTCAGTGCCAGTGTAGGCCCCAGTGCTATGGTTGGTGCAGGTATGGTCTCAGTGCTAAAGTTGGTGCAGGTATGGGACAGAGTCCCCTCCCCCTAACCTGTTCCTGTCTGACTCAGAGGCTGACCACTAGTGCCTGTAAAGACAGGCTGTCCCCCAGCCTCGGGGGGAACGACTTGGACTAACACAGGAAGGAATGAAGGTGGGTTGTCATTTATAGTTCAGTCTTGGTTAGGTGACTTTGGGAAGTTGAGTTGACGTAACCCTCCTTTTATAATGGGTTTCAATGTACCAATTTACGATAAAATCTGTATATGATAAGGTATGACCTGACGCAACCCCATCGTAAAACGAGTAATGACTGTAGTATATTAGATTTCAGATTTATGGACTGACAATGCCTCACGGATGTGTGAATGATCCTGTTGCTTGCTGTTATATATCGGTGGAAGTTTCACTCCAAAGAAGCAGAAACAGAGGATCACGTCCTTGCAAAGACAGCTTATCTACATTATTTTGGCATTATGACTGGTGATCAAGACAAGCTATGGGCGTCACATTTCTGCTGCGAGACTTGTTTCAATTCTTTTCGCGAATGGCTAGTAGGAAGGAAAACAGAGATGCCTTTCGCAGTTACCATGGTCTGGAGAGAACCTAGTGACCACACAACAGATTGCTGATGACAAAAGTTGTGGAATTTTCATGAAAAAAGAAAAACAGCATTGTTTATTCAAATTTACCAGGGGCAAAAAGACTGATCGATCACACGGAGGACCTTCCCATTCCAAGGCCACCAACAAATAAATGTGTATTCCAGATTTCAGATGAGGATGAAGATGGAAAGGCATTTGGAGCAGCTGCCCCTGATTCTGACTTCGAATGTCAGCCATCTGGCAAAGTACCCATCTAGTCACCCAAGGCGACCTTAACGATCTTGTATGTGACCTAAGTTTATCAAAACAACAGTCAGAACTATTCGCTTCAACACTGCAAGAACTTGTTGCATCCAGACACAAAAGTGTCGAGTTTCAGGAAGCGGGAACAAAATCTGGAACGTTTTTTCAAGTCAAGGACGGAGAAGTATGCTACTGTAGCAGTATCACATGTCTGTTCGAAACCTTGGGAAGGATTCATGATCCTGCTGAATAGCGACTTCTTATTGACTTCAGTAAATCAGGTTTGAAGGCTGTTCTCTACAGTGGGAACATGTCACCCAGTATACCATTTGTTTTAGCTTCTGAAATAAGGAAAAGTACGAAACGATGCAAAAACTCCTCGTTTTGACAAGGACGACGAATTCCGATGGAAAATCTGCAACGATTTGAAAGTGGTAGCCATGCTGCTTGGACTACGAGGAAGATTCACGAAATACTGTTGCTTCCTGTGTATATGGGATAGCTGTGAGGTGCAGCAGCACCACATCCAGTGTGATTGGCCTCCCCGAAGTTCCTATGAGGCCGGTGTACGCAACGTTCGAAACGAACCACTCGTCCAAGCAGAAGATATCACTATTCCGACACTTCACATCAAGTTAGGCTTGATGAAATACTTCATCAAAGCCTTGGACAGGACACGTACAGGCTTCACACACCTGAAGAAAGTCTTCCCATAGATAAGCAACGTCAAACTGATGGAAAGCATTTTCGTTGGCCCACACATTCGTTGCTAATGAAAGACATTTTGATGCAACCATAGAGGCAGAAGAACTTAGGGCTTGGAGGTCTCCTAAGAAAAGTTATGCTGGTTTCCTGGATTGCAACTGCAGTGAAAATTACGTGGAAATCGTTGAAGAGCTTCTGAATGAACTTGGATGCCAAATGCCCATTAAAATCCATTTTCTTCACTCGCATCTCAGCTTTATTAAAGAAAACTTAGGTGATGTTAGTGACGAACAGGGTGAACGTTTTCGTCAAGAGATTGCGGTAATAGAACAAAGATACCAAGGTAGAATTGGTGCTGGTATGTTGGCGGACTATTGTTAGATGCTGACACACGAAATTGATGTAGAACACAAAATAATCAAAAACTGTACCATGAGTACGTGTATTCACAGTGAAATTTATGGACAGCGGTGGAATAATACACTTGATTTTGTTTCTGCATGTTACTTTTACAACTCAGTTAATATTTCTCAATTAAAAAAGTATTCCTGGCATAACCAGGCAGTAGGAGCATATTGATTTATGACAAGTGGAAGAAACATTTCAAGGCCAAACTACAGGAAAATTGTGCGTGATAGAGAAAAGGCAAAAACATATTTACAATCAGCTCCGTCAATTTACCCCAAATCACCCATTCTAATTTCTGAGCTAGATAAAAAGATGAAATCTGTTGAGTAGTGTTATCAATAAAGGCACGCACGACACCCTCTGCATTCTTACTTTTAAGAGGCACTATGACGGAGACACAAGACAAGTCCATAACAAACAAGTACTCATTTCTGGACCCCATAAAGGGTGTCTAAGTAAGTTAACTGAAACAGTTTCCCATGGATGTGATGGAACTGGATACTGTAGAAGTGTCTCTGGAGGAACATTGGACCCTTTACTTCAAGTGCAAGAACTGCGGGGGTCATAATGAACAATGATATTACAGTACGATATATGATGGTCCCTTAGTAGGAAATGCCCACTTGATGCAAATACCGATCCTATCCCGGATGTGAAGCATGGGGAGAGTCATGTATAATATGTAATATAGCAGGAATCAAATCCGTCGGAATAACTAACTACCATACCCCACGCTGTGGCATATCCTTCCCTGTAAAAACAGATTTCCAGTACAGAATGTCAATCCAAAGATTAAAGTCAGAAAGTGGTACAGTAGATTTTGGTAAGATGGAATAATTCAAAGACGCTGTGAAGTAAATAACCTAAGACTCTGTACTATTGGATCGTAATGCAAAGGAACGCAATATGTGGGAGACAATATCGTAGCAACGTAGCATGAAAAGGCATCAGCTTCGAGATTAGATTTACCAGGATCGTATTCAATGGTACAGTTAAAGTTCTGAACTATTACTGATCAACGGGATAAACGGCCTCATAAATAAATTTCCCTGAAGACAAAACAGAGGCAAATGGTCAGTTTGGATACGAATGGGTAGCCACATACAATGTCTCTAGAGTATTTTAGAGCTCAAATTACCGCGAGGCCTTGCCAGTGAGCGACAGTAGGCTATGTGTAGAACAGACGTTGAGACACCGAGTTAAAACTTCTTCAAAGTAAGCCTCCTGAGTCTCGGTGGCATCTTTTACATGCTGGGATATAGGTTTTCAGTGCATGGAGGTGTCGTCAGTGGTCAGCAGCGTTGCAAGAATCCACAGTGGTGTCATGGCGTTGCTTGAAAGATAAGACAGAAAACACTGAAACAAATGTGGACAAAAGCGATGTAGTCCAGTCAGTCAAGTGATACATCACAAACAAATAACAGTAGTAATGAAACCTGTTTTTACTTTAACCATTATCATGTAGGAACAACTTATTAAAAATCATCCGAAAGCAAAGATATGCAACATTGTGAAATTTGTGGTTCCATTACTACGTCATTTCAGAGAAAATTTGGGGTAAGGTTCCTATATAATTTCATAAATTTCATATTACCAGGTACATCTTGTCCTTTCTGGATTCATTTGATGCTTTTTACAACTGAATATTATAATATAAAACTTTCATTAGAAGACAGGTCGATACCTAAAAAAAAAAAAAAAAAAAAGCAAGTCAAGGTTAATAATAACAAAAAACGAAAATGGAGTTCTAATTCTAAGCGTATTTTGTATGAGTCGCACATGCCAAAGCCAGATACATAATGATCAAATGAACAATATAATACACATATACCGTATACATATATACATACATATGTACTTTATCATGATCACCGTCTCTGTCTGCATCTTGGATTGTACAGTTGCTGCAGTGAATGCCATTACTCTCTCCACATGCCAGCGAGCATTCTAACCCATACTTCTGCATCTACAGCGCTTGGTTGTACAACCCGATTTTACAGTTGCAATGATTGGTCTCCAGAAGATACACTGGGGCAGGATGCAAATCCGTGGTCATGGGTACCATCTGTCCATTCTGAATTAACCATCCCCAGTCTTCAGTGGGAAGAGTTGCCCCTTGCCACTGCTGCACTTGGTGATATACTCGTAGACCTGGGGGTCGCCAACCTGCGGCTCAGGAGCCGCATCCGGCTCTTTCAAGACATTTGTGCGGCTCCAAACGCTGAACAAATACCTTTTTATCCATTCAAAACAAAGATATTAGGTAACACTCTTAAGACAATATTTGATTAAAGTTTATTCAACTTTGAAAACATATTATAGGATTTTTTAATATGAGATATAAATAGTTTGTAAGCTGAAAATGTTAAATATTTAAGAGAAAGAGAGAGAGAGAGAGAAAGAGAACGGTACGTACTCACACGAGGTTTGACTCGTCCAGTTCCTGTCCATTCCCAGACTTCATGCTGCTGCCCGCAGCCCCGCCGGCATATCAGTCACTGCTTAGAGCTCAAGGCGCATGTCACTGCAGCTTCATTAGTATAACGTTGCTGCTTTATTTCTCCATTGAGCTAAAAGTGAATAGACTTGTGTTTTGTATGTTAAGTTTTATAACAAGAAGAAAATTAATACTGCAATAATGGCTACTAAGAAGAGAAAAATAGACGATGAAAATAGAGAATTTAAAAGTGAATGGACTGACTCTTATGCCTTCATACAGAACTCTAGAGGACTTCCATGCTGTATGATATGTAATGAAGTACTTTCCAATAATAAAAAGTGCAATCTTGAAAGACATTTTCAGAAAAAGCATAGTGGATTTGCTGAGAAGTATCCAAGTGGAGATGCTAGAAAAAAAGCTGTGGAGGAACTGAAACATAATGTAGCACTGAGTCAGAATGTATTCACAAAGTGGGTGAAATCATCCAGTAGCACTACTGCAGCTAGTTTTGTGCTTACCAGTGAAATGATAAAGAGAGGAAAACCTTTCACAGATGGAGAATATATTAAGGACTGTTTTGTCAAGGCATCAGAACATCTATTCAGTGACCTGAGAAACAAGGTTGAAATCATTAAAAAAATAAAAGATGTGCCATTGTCAGCACAGACTGTGAGAGACAGAACAGTGAAACTGGCAAAAGACATTACAAATAAGCAAACAAAAGACATTAACTCTTCCCCAGGATTTTCTATTGCTTGTGACGAGTCATGTGATGTTACAGATATAGCTCAGGTTGCCCTTCTTTGTCGGTATGTGAATTCTGAGGGCCCTCAAGAGGAGCTTATTGACCTGTTGCCTCTTACTGGTAAAACTAGAGGTGAAGATATCTTTACAGCTATTGTCACATGTTTGGAAGCAAAGGAAATAAACATCAACCATATCATCTCTGTTGCAACTGATGGGGCACCATGCATGATGGGAAAACACAAGGGCTTTATATCTCTGTTAAAAGAAAAGATAGATCATGAAGTGATATCATTTCACTGCATTGTTCATCAAGAGGCTCTTTGTGCACAGTCTTTACCTCCTGAATTCAATGAAGTGATGGCATTAGTAGTGAAAATTGTGAACAAAATCTTGGCCAAAGGATTAAACCACAGACAGTTTCGTGAACTCTTGGAAGAGGCTGATTGCCAATATTCAGACCTCCTTCTTCATAACAAAGTCCGATGGCTTTCAAGAGGACGAGTGCTTGAGCGATTTGCAGCTTGCTTAGAAGTAGTGAAAAATTTTTTGGTTGAGAAAGGTGATGTATGTCAAGAGCTCTCGATACCTGAATGGCTGGAAAAATTTTACTTCCTGGTAGATATCACTTCACATTTAAATAATCTTAACCGGAAATTACAAGGAAAGGGAAACACTGTTTTACGCCTTTTAGAAGAAGTGCTGTCATTTGAAAGCTTGCAGTGTTTGTCAGAGATCTTGAGAAAAGAGAATTTGTTCACTTTCCATCACTGAAGAAATACAGAAAAACAGCAGATTGTGAGTTTGATGTTGACGCCCTAAAAACAGCTATCTTGAAAATGGAAATGTCTTTTAAAGGACGTTTCCAAGAATTCAGAAGGGAAAAAGCAACCTTGTCATTTCTGATCAAACCACTTGAGGCAGATATCTCTGCACTAAATTTGTCAGCCTTTGCTGAAGTGAACCGAGGAGAGTTGGAGCTTGAAACAGCTAATTTGCAGGAAAAAAGAGTTATGGGCTTCAAAATTTAAAGTTCTGCTCTCTGATCTAGAGTCTTTAGAAACACAACAAGCCACATTAGCTAGTCAGCACAAATGGGGAGAACTACTAAATCTGAAAAAGGAAGATAAGATGGTTTTTGAGGTTTGGAGTGCTTCACCAGACACCTTCAAAAATTCCAAGAAGTTTGCATTTGGGGTTCTCTCCATTTTCGGATCCACTTATTTGTGTGAGCAAGTATTTTCAAGCATGAATCTCATAAAAGGGATATTAAGAAGTAGATTAAACAATGAGAGCTTGCGGTCTTGCCTAAAGCTGAAAACTACTTACTCTCCAAACATTGACCAGCCCTCCAAGGATTCCCAGGAACAGATCTCTCATTAATCAACTTTGTTAGGTAAGTTGATGATAAAACAATATGTTACTTTTCAATAATAAATTTCCTCTTTAAGTTTTCAGAATGTGATATCATTTCCATGAATGCAATGTTGCTTGTCTTTTGTAATACCGTGATTGCCATAAATATCACTGATACTATTAATTATCATATTTTTAGCATTCTCACATATATGAAAACATTAAAACAAAACACATTGCAAATCATTTTGCTATGTGAATATAATTAAATAATTTTCTTTATAATAATGTACTTCCTTCTTCAATTATAAGGTATGATCTTATATTTTCTATGAATACAAAGTAGCCATGTTTCTTTTGTATTTTGTATAATTTCTATGAATACAAAGTAGCCATGTTTCTTTTGTATTTTGTGATCGCCATAATTATCTTTCATACTACCGGTACTAAATGTAACAAAGATATGTTTAATTTTTTACGAGTACTGGCATATAAATGAAATGTTTCTTTTGTATTTTGTGATCGCCATAATTGTCTTTCATACTACCGGTACTAAATGTAACAAAGATATGTTTAATTTTTTACGAGTACTGGCATATAAATGAAAGGATAATCATATGCATGAAAGAATACATTATCTAATTTGCTTTGTGAATGTAAATATAATGAATAATATCACTATAATTATGTTTTTTAAGTTGGGGATATTGAACTATATTCTGTTATTTCTGAAGTACTGCAGATTTTGATTTTAGGTCTTAGGAGACCAGTTTTGTCACTGCGGCTCTGACAGTACTACATTTTTATGATCCTCTAAATAAATGGCTCTTCTGCTTCAAAGGTTGGTGACCCCTGCGCGGCGTAGACTATAGTACTTGGCAGAGGCAGAGGAAGGTGGAAGAATTTGGGGTTGTACACACATCAAGCTGAAGGACACCTTTTGATGGAAGATCTGCAATCTGAGGCTGTTAAGTCTCTTCAGGTTTGCCACGATAGAGAGAAAGTGCATGTTCTCCAGCTGTCACAACATCATCCAGTGTGGCATTGCAGCTGTAGAACGCAACAGCTTGGCAACGAAAGTGGTCACTAGACTGAGTCTTCTTCAGGGGCTTGGCTTGCCGCTACCATACAAATGCAATGTGGTGTCGCAGTCTAGGATGGCGCTTATGAAATGAAGGCTATCAACAACACGCTTCCCCACAGCCTTCTGCAGCAATGCAATGTCCCAGCAACGTGGTGATTTGAGGGCATTTATCTGCTGCTCAGGCCTAAGGAATGGCTTGTGATTCATGTTCTGTGCCAAACTGCGAAAGAGTATAAGCATATCAGTATCTTCTCCAACATTAACTGTGTCATGGCCCTGTGCCATTTGAATCGCAGTCTGGATGATTAGCACATCAACATGAGTATGGAACACATGGTTACTAGCATGTTTGAATTCGGCACCCAGTAGATTTAAAAATTTCTGCTTGTTGGCACTGTTGGATGATAACTTATCCTTGGGGAGAGTACAAATCATGTCACTGGTGAAAAGTACTTTTGGGCCTGGCTTGCCCTGTTGCTGCCTCGAATGTGTGTTGTCTTTCATTGTTGGCCCGGGTGTGTACCCATCAAAGACAATGGTCACCTGTCCATATTTGTTCTTCACATACCTGACGTAATTTTGGCATATATCCATATAGGTTTGGCCACATGGACCAATATCCCATGGAAATTTGTGAAGAAGTGCACCATTATCAAGCACATTCTTAACTCCACTTGGAAGATCTTGACCTGAATTTGGCATAAGGTTCCAGAATGCACTGGCAAGAGAAGCTTTGTCGGCCTCTAACAGGAATTGCTCATTCTGGTTTAAAGCTGGTGGGTAAGTGCAGAGTTCATACTGAAACACTTGCTCCTGTTCATTGCTCATGATGCCTGCTGTAATAAGTCATTGAAAGAGCAGCTGCCGGTCAATTTCAACAGAAGACGAACCAATGCGCACTACAGACTTCTTGGCCATGGTAACTATCTGCTCCTACTTCTTAAACACATGATCCTGGACATGTTTCCATATCACGCTGATGATGATTTTCTCACCAACACACTTTGCCATGTCTGCAGCAACATCTGAGTCAGCACACACCCCGGAGTCAATGCAGATCAGATTGGTGTCATGTACAAAAGGGGACCTGGTAGACAAGAAGGAGAGGAGCTTCGTTGTGTCACTCATGTCACGTTCTTGATGTTCCTTGGACATAACCTTGAGCTGGTCACTTGTGCTGAAGGTTACTGATGTGAGTTCCTGCATGGCATGGTGAGATTTCCGCACACTGTGGGGTTCACAACAGCCAGATCAGCCACTGAGTCTCATCCATGCCACGTCCTCGTGTAAGGCCTCCTGTGGATTTAAGGCTTCTCAGTAGAACATATTCAATATACAGATCTGTGGACAATCCTGCCCAAAACCTGTCTGAACGTCGCACCATATGAAGTCCATCTTTGAAAATCTCCGTGCGTATAAGCTGCATGCATTGTAAGTAAATATAGACAGATTTTGTGTTGAGGTTATGCCCAACTGCCACGTACTGACCATGTCAATATACTTCAGCTACGGATATCAATGGCCGCCTCTACAAGGCAGTGTGATAACATTTTTGCCCTCCTCTAAATGTGTGTGTGTGTGTGTGTGTGTGTGTGTGTGTGTGCGCGTTTTATGCTAGGAAGAAGGAACTAAAGGGCACAAGCCCACAATACTGTTCCTTCCAGGAGAAAAACAATATACAAGAGAGAGCCAAATTCAAGATTCGATCATTTCGAGATGCGTGGACACACTGCATTTGAAAGACTGGAGATCATAGGCAGCAGGAAATAGAGAGGGAGACAGTTCCAGAGTTGACCTTTTGCATGAATGAAGGACTGGGAGTAACAGTTAACTCTTGCATTAGAGAGTTGCGCAGAAAAGGGATGAGAGTTTGCTGCTAGACAGGTGCTACGCGCCCCTCGTAGAGGTGAAGGAATGCATGCAGACAGTTCAGAGGAGCAGTGACCATTAAAGTAGCAATAGAAAAGAGATAAAGATGCAACAGTGTGGCGAAGAGACAGAGGTTGAAGGGAGTCAGTAAGAGGAGAAATAATGATACGAAAAGCCTTTGACTCCACCCTATTGAGAAGAGCTGTATGTGGGGGGCCTCCCCACACATGAGAGTTGTACTCCACACAGGGGCGGATAAAACCCCTGTATAGAGTCAACAATTGTGCAGAAAGAACGGAGTCGGCTTAGCACACCCAATCACTTGGAAGCAGATTTTACAAGAGATATAATATGATCTTTACAAGGCAAGTCCCGAGTGAATGAAACCCCAAGCAAATTCAAGGATGATGCAGGATTAAGCTGGATATTATTAAACATCAGAGGGCACTCCCGTGGAAGATTTTGTCGGGTTGATAGGTGTAAAAACTGAGTCTTTGATGCATTAAAAACAACAAGATTATTTTTACCCAGTCAGAGATACAAGCCAAGTCAGACATTAGGTGTGCCATAGCCTCATCCCTTGGTTGTTGAAGTAACTGCTGAGATGAACATTGCGGGAACCGAATGAAAAGGTGAAGGGAGGAGTCATCAGTGTATGAGTGGATAGTGTTAGATATGCAGCTTAGAAGGTCATTGATGAATAAGGGGAAGAGAATTGGTGATAGGACAGAACCCTGAGGAATACCACTGTTGATAGATCTAGGGGAAGAACGATGGCGTCTGCAACAGCAGCTATAGAACGACCAGAGAGGAAGCAATAGATGAAGGCACAGATAAAAGGATAGAAACCGTAAGAGGGCAGTTTGGATTTTAAAGATTTATGCCAGACTCGATCGAAAGCCTTTGAGATGTCAAGTGCGATGGCAAAGCTTTCAACAAAGTCCCGAAAGGAGGATGACCAGGACTCTGAAAGGTTGGTAAGAAGATCGACAGCGGAGCGTCCTTGATGGAACCCATGCTGACGATCAGAAAGAAGGTTGTGATACGAAAGATGATTTAAATTTTTTCTAGTAAGAACTGCCTCGAGAACTTTTGAGATACAGGATGTTAAAGCAATTGGACGATAGTTAGAGGGTTGGGAATGGTCACCCTTCTTTGGGACTGGCTGAATGAGAGCAAACTTCCTGCAAGAAGGAAAGGTACAAGTTGACAGACAAAGGCGAAAGAGTTTACCTAGGCAGGGTGTAAGAACAGAAGCACAGTTCTTGAGGACAACAGGAGGGACTCCATCAGGCCCATATGCCTTGTTAGTATTGAGGCCTGTGATGGCAGAAAATAGATCAGCTGAAGAAATTTTGACGTCAGCCATGAGGAAGTCTGAGGGGGGAAGTGATGGATGAACAGCACCAGAATCATCTAAGGTGGAATTGGAGGAGAAAGTCTGAGCAAACAGATCTGTTTTATCAGTAGAACAAATAGTTACAGAAACATCAGAGTAGAAAAGAGGAAGGAAGGATGATGAGGTAAAGGTGTTGGAAAGGTTTTTGGCAAGGTGCCAGAAGGAGCAGGAAGAATTCGAGTTGGAGAGTTGAGAGCATTTAGTATGGATGAAATTATTTTTAGTAGAACGAAGAACAGAGCACGATTCCAGGCAGAAACATAAAAAAGATGTGACTCAGGGGTGGGGTGGCTCTGGTACCTTTTATAGGCCCTCTCCTTGTTGTGGACAGCATTAGAACATGTGCAATTAAACCAAGACTTTCTTGGATTAGTCAAAGGACATGAGAAGGGAATGTATGCTTCCATACCCGAGAGAATAACCTCCGTAATGTGCAAGACGCACTCAGATGGCTCACGGCCATGGAAGCAATAATCATTCCATGGAAAATCAAAGAAGTACTGCCTGAGGGCCTCCCAATCTGCAGCTCCAAAGTGCCTCAGTCGATATTTTTTTGGAGGGTCCACAGGCCGTAACAGAGTGAAAGGACAGGTTAAGGTAATAAGGTTGTCACCGGAGGAACCCAACGGAGAGGAAAGATTAACAGTGTAAGCAGAAGGATTAGTTGTAAGGAAGAGGTCAGGTATGTTGGAGCTCTCTCCAAGGCGGTCAGGGATACAGGCAGGGTGCAGTACAAGCAGCTCTGTTATTAACCCCTTACCCGCGGGGATGGCTGGACCGTGCCTTCCCACTCCCGCGGGGATAGCAGGGCTCTGACTTACTACTTCCAGGTCAATGGAAGTATCACTTAGCCTTTTCCCTTTATATATATATATATATATATATATATATATATATATATATATATATGTATTGTTACGGAACAGAGAAAGATAATGTACACTTTAAGTGAGAATACTAAAAATCACTACTGTCCCGTAAAGTTCCAGGTTCAAAACAAAAGAGTTAGGTAAAATAACAAGTTAAAGTTTAATGCTCAAACTAACAACAAAATTTTCAGGACTCATAAGGATAATGTAATGGCAAATAAACAGGTTAAATATATGGTTAACTGCAATAGCCTCTGTTAACACGAAATTAGCGAGAGTAAATTTATCTAAGTGAGCCCTGATAAAATGAAAATACACCAGGTAATGCTCAGTTAATGCAAGATAAATTTTTACAGATACAAACTATTATCAAAAATGACTGGCATAAAACCCAACATTAATAAAAAACCTCACTAGGCCTAAGAATTAACCTTATGCTACACAGTACAAGAAAAAATACAACAGTTATACTCAAATTACACACAGCTGCTAGATGTTTGGAGATTTCTTGAGCACTCACAATAATAACATCTGTACAGGGGAGGACAGAGATGTGAACAAAATGAGGAGCAGATCTAAGTGGCAATGATGCAGAGACTGAGCTCATTATATAGGGGCCAGCAGAGCTTGATACAACTTGTAAGAAGGACGCGCAAATGAAGCCACGGGGACAAAGAGTTGACAATCCTGCTCTGAACTCCAGAAATGACGACTCACTCTACTATAACGGTAGAAGGGGGGAACTGAGGCAGAACACGCTCGTGATCAAACATGCAGCACACTGTGCGCCAAAATTACACAAAGGATGATGAAATCATAGGCTATGTAACACCTCGCCACAAAGAAAAAGAAATTTACAAAGGAAATTTCTTATTACTCTAAAACAATCTGTCTAAAGTCTAGATAAGCAATCTGCAATAACATTTTCTTTCCCCTTGACATGTTGTATGTCTAATGAATACTCCTGAAGAAGTCCATCTTGTCAATCTCTGATTTTTATCTTTAAACTTACTAAGGAATTTCAGTGGGTTGTGATCGGTATAAATGACTATGGGGTCAAAACCAGAACACAAATAAAATGAAAACTGCTGTAAACCCAAAATCAAGGCCAAAAGCTCTTTCTCAATAGTGGAGTAGTTCTTTTGAGGTGGAGTGAACTTCTTACTGTAATAAGATACAGGATGTTCAATACCCTGATCATCCTCTTGCAGCAAAACAGCCCCAGCTCCTATATCACTTGCATCAACAGCCATCTTAAAAGGCTTAGCAAAATTTGGAGTAGCGAGCACTGGCTGACTTAATAGAATAGCTTTAAGTTTGTTGAAAGAGGATTCACAGTTATCGGTCCAGACAAATTTAACTCCCTTTTTCAGTAGGTCTGTAAGTGGTGATACAAGAATAGAAAAGTTAAGAACAAATCTCCTGTAATAACCTACCATTCAAAAAATCTTTGTAGCTCTTTCCTACTTTTAGGACTGGGAAGATCACTTATAACCTGAACCTTAGCTCCTAGTGGTGCAACATGTCCATCACCAATTACATACCCAAGGTACTGAACTTTAGCTTGACCAAACTCACACTTTGATAAATTAGCTACAAGATTAGCATGAACTAAACGGTCAAGAAATTTACTGACATGGCATAGGTGATCTTTCCAGTTGTCACTGAAGATTAATACATCATCAATATAAACAACACACCCTGCCAAACCCTCTGTTACAACATTCATGAGCTTCTGAAATGTGGCTGGTGCATTCTTCATACCATATGGCATTAACGAACATGCAAAAGCCTTTCCTAGTGTTACAAAACATGAGATCTCCCTAGCACGTTCAGTCATAGGTACTTGCCAGTATCCCTTTAACAAATCAAACTTACTTATGTACCTAGCCTTTCCGATCTTGTCTATGCAATCTTCCATATGAGGGAGAGGGTAAGTGTATGTTTTAGTTATCTGATTAACACGTCTGTAGTCGATGCAAAGCCTCTGTGACCCACCTGGCTTAGGGACTAGAGTGACAGGAGAACTCAACTCGCTCTGACAGGGCTCAATCATCTTGTGGTCCAACAGGTAGCCAAGCTCCTTCTGGATGAGAGGAACTTTCACTGGGTTCACACGGTAAGGAGGCAGTTTAATTGGCTTTGCGTCTCCAACCTCGACATCATGCATCAACACAGTAGTTCTTCCTGGAGTGGCACGGAACACTTGCGGGTACTCCTGCAGTAATGCCGAAAACTCCTGCCTTTCCTCGGGAAGTAGATGAGAAAGCTTAGTCTGGAGATCATTCATGATATCAGGATTCTTCCCCAAACTATCACTCAGGCTCATACTGCATGGGAGAGCTTCACTTGCAGGCTCGGGTGGAACAGCTACAGTGCAGACTGGATTATTTTCGTCCCGCCTGTGATATAACTTTAGCATGTTGATGTGACATAGTTGCTTGCTCTTTCTATGATCTGGTGTGGCGATGACGTAGTTGACATCACTGAGTTTCTTCTCCACGAAATAAGGACCACTAAACTTGGCTTGAAGAGGTTGCCCATGAACTGGTAGCAGAATCAAAACCTGATCTCCTGGCTGAAAGTGTCGTAACCTGGACTTCTTATCATACCAAGTCTTCATCTTCTCCTGAGCAGCTCCTAAATTCTCTCTCGCCAGCTGTAAAGCAGTGGACAGCCGTTCTTTGAACTTCATCACATACTCCAGCAGATTGACGTCATCTTCCTCCGACAGACAGCATTCCTTGAGTAGCTTAAGGGGTCCTCTTACTTCATGGCCAAACAGTAGTTCAAAACGTGAGAAGCCCAGTGATTCATTTGGAGATTCTCTTGCAGCAAACACAACGAATGGAAGACCTTTATCCCAGTCTTTCTGATGTTCCAAACAGTATTTCTTGAGCATCGATTTGAGTGTTTGATGATATCTCTCCAACGCTCCTTGGGTCTGGGGATGGTAAGCTGAAGACGTGATCTGGGTGATGCCTAACTCTTTCAGAGACTGCTTGAAAACATTTGACATGAAATTACTTCCCCGGTCTGACTGTACCTCCTTGGGCAGACCAAACTTTGTGAAGAACCCTAGCATTCCTTAACCACGTTCTTTGCTGAGATATTTCTAAGTGGAATGGCTTCAGGATAACGAGTAGCCATATCAATCAGGGTCAACACATAAGAAAATCCTGAAGAAGTCTTAGGAAGAGGGCCCACTATATCCACCAACACACGGGTGAAAGGCGCCTCAAAAGGAGGAATGGGAACTAGAGGTGCAACCTTTTCGGTCTGATTACACTTCCCCACAACTTGACAGGTGTGACAAGACTTACAATACCAGGAAACATCCCTGAAGATACCTGGCCAGTAGAAGTGTTTCAAAACGCGTGCCACAGTCTTCCTCACTCCAAGGTGTCCTGCCAAACTGGAATCATGAGCCACTCTAATGATATCCTGCCTACAAACACGAGGGATGACAACTTGATGTACAACCTCCCATTCACAGTCGGCTGATGCTGTTGGGGGTCTCCACTTCCTCATAAGCACTCCTGACTTTATATAATAACAAGTAGAAGCACCGGCTGACTCTTCCTCACTGCAAGCAGAGTTAGCTAGACCTTTCAACTCAGGGTCAGCAACCTGCAACTCAACCAACTCTTGATGAGACAAATTATCAACACTACGGGGTACTGCCTCATCTGGTGAGTGGTCCAAATTAGCAACAAAAGTGTCAGCTAGGATAACATCATCATCATCATTATCCTCTAAATCACCAGTAACTTTAGACTTAGCCCTAGTGACAGCACATGCAGGGAACACATCAGGGACATCACAATCCTGGGACGCAGCCACTGGCTTACTAGACAACTGAGGAGCTGGACACACTTGACTTCCACCAATATCATTTCCAAGTAAGAAAGTTACACCTGACATTGGGAGTGTCTCAACCAACCCAACCATAACGGAACCATTAACAAAACCAGACTCTAAATTCACTCTGCACAGAGGGACAGAGAAGTAATTATTCCCTACACCTTGTAAGATTACAGTTTCATCAGAGGAATTAACATTAGAGCCTAGAACACTGGTCAGCATAAGGGATTGGCAAGCACCTGTATCACGATATATTTTAACTGATTTCCTGTCATTACTGTCCAGAGGACTGACAAAACCATCAGACAGGAAATTAGCACATGAACTCTTGAGAGTGTCACCCACGTTACTGCTCAAAAGAGGAGCTCCATCATGAGAATTTAAGTTACCCCTCAAAGCAGGTTCAGTTAACTCAGTTAAAGAATTCTGGGAACTCTCAAGAGTGGACACTAGACCAATTGACTGAATATTTAAGACTCCTTTTTGTTCACATCACGCTGTCTCATGAAACATCTCTCCGTAGTATGACCAAGCTTACTACAATAAGTACATTTACTTTTCTGAAATCTAGAGGTGAAGCTGGTATTTACTTCCTGAGAAACATCATCTTTATTCTCTTTCCTGTTACCTGTACTCTTAGTAGAGGCAATGTACTTACTCTCAGCTTTCCTTCTTTCTCTAGAATATCTCTTGTGAGTGAGAACATATTCATCAGCTAAAACTGCAGCATCAGACAAATTATCTATTCTTTTCACATCAAGATATAGGCTTACATCTTTACTAATACACCTTTTGAAGTCCTCCAGCAAAATCATCTGCTTAAATTTGTCAAAATCAGAATCCACATTCTTAGATTTTAACCACTGCTCTAACAGATCTTCTTTGATTTTTGCATACTCAACATGGGATTGCTTATCTTGCTTGTAAGTTGTCCTAAATTTTACTCTATAAGCTTCAGGAACAAGCTCATAGGCTTTGAGAATCAAGCTCTTAACTACATCATAATTATCAGATTGATCCTGAGGCAAAGATGCATAAGTTACTTGAGCTTTACCGGTGAGAACAGTTTGAAGGAGTACTGGCCAATACTCCTTGGGCCATTTAAAACCTGTAGCTACCCTCTCAAACAACTGAAAATTCTTTGTTAAATCAGATTCATTAAAAGGAGGGACAAGTTTAACATTTTTAGCCACATCAAAATCATCAGAGCTAGATGATCCAGTTCCACCTTGTTTCATGCGATACTCATGGTCTGCCTGAATCCTAGCAATTTCAACTTGTGCCTCAGCCTCTTTAGAACGGGCCTGAAATTCAGCCTCCTTAGCACGAGACTCCTGCAGGGCTAGCTATAACTTAGCTAATTCAATCTGCGTTTGCTCATTTGGAGGAGTTACATTAAACAAGCTTTCATTAATCATGTCAACAATTTGATCTTTAGAATGAAGAGAGCGAACAGCAATTCCCAATTGTTGAGCAACAAGCTTAAGTTCATTCTTTGTTCTGTTTTCTACATCACACACTGTTTGCACATTTGACAAAAAATCTTTGGCTTCATCAAGTGTAGTAATAGTAGACATCATGAATAAGTAACAGTCACAAAATATCGAGCAATATCCTTATGATAATATCCTGAATATCCTGATGAGAGCTCGCCAAATTTATGTAACGGAACAGAGAAAGATAATGTACACTTTAAGTGAGAATACTAAAAATCACTACTGTCCCGTAAAGTTCCAGGTTCAAAACAAAAGAGTTAGGTAAAATTACAAGTTAAAGTTTAATGCTCAAACTAACAACAAAACATTCAGGACTCATAAGGATAATGTAATGGCAAAAACAGGTTAAATATATGGTTAACTGCAATAGCCTCTGTTAACACGAAATTAGCGAGAGTAAATTTATCTAAGTCAGCCCTGATAAAATGAAAATACACCAGGTAATGCTCAGTTAATGCAAGATAAATTTTTACAGATACAAACTATTATCAAAAATGACTGACAAAACCCAACATTAATCAAAAACCTCACTAGGCCTAAGAATTAACCTTATGCTACACAGTACAAGAAAAAATACAACAGTTATACTCAAATTACACACAGCTGCTAGATGTTTGGAGATTTCTTGAGCACTCACAATAATAACATCTGTACAGGGGAGGACAGAGATGTGAACAAAATGAGGAGCAGATCTAAGTGGCAATGATGCAGAGACTGAGCTCATTATATAGGGGCCAGCAGAGCTTGATACAACTTGTAAGAAGGACGCGCAAATGAAGCCACTGGGACAAAGAGTTGACAATCCCGCTCTGAACTCCAGAAATGACGACTCACTCTACTATAACGGTAGAAGGGGGGAACTGAGGCAGAACACGCTCGTGATCAAACATGCAGCACATTGTGCGCCAAAATTACACAAAGGATGATGAAATCATAGGCTATGTAACAATATATATATATATATATATATATATATATATATATATATATATATATATATATATATATATTTTAATTGAGAATAGGTCATAAGGGATAGATATTTCAATGGGTAATGAACAGGGAAAATTAGTGACCAAGTGCATGTGGGGTGTTGCCAGGTGACAAATTAGCTACTTCATGTTCAGTGGCAGCATCAGTTAGCCTTTTCCCTTTTTTTTGTATAGTTTTTAGTAGGAGAAATGGGCATAGGGCACATTTCAATGGAAAAAGTGAATGGAAAAAACGGGCCAGGAGTTGTGTTGTGCAGTACAGCTGTAGCCTGGTAGGGGAGAGGGTAAGGGAGGAGAGGTGGAGGGATGAGACAGACACAGAAAAATGGCTACATTGTTAACAATAGATGTGAGTACTAGTGGTATTAGCATCGCTGCCTATAGCTACGCACTGGCAGTATTAATATATGATACAGAACCGCATTTGAAAGCCCGGGAGATTTTAAAAATCCCTGAAGCACAAAAGTGATGCCCCCCAGTATGGTACTTATGTAACGAGCTTCACAAAAGTGACGGCCCAGGGGTTAGGGGTTAAGGATCGAAAAGATGTAGGCTTGTTCACCAGGTGAATCAGTGAAAGGAGAGGAAACCCAAAGGTGGTGGTGAACATTGAAGTCTTCTAAAATAGAGATTTCAAATAAAGGAGAAATGGATAAAATGTGTTCCATTGTAGAAGTATGATAGTCAAAGAATTTTTCATAGTAGAATTAGGGGATAAGTAAACAGCGCAGATATATTTAGTCAGAGAATGACAGGAAAGCCGAAGCCAGAGTGTAGAGAATTCAGAAGAATCAAGTTCAGGAACATGAGAGCAAGATAAGTGGGTGCGAATATATATGCAACAGCCACCTTTGGCTTTGAAATGAGTATAAAGAAAGTAGGAGGATACAGAAAAGGGTTTGCTGTTAGTTGCCTTAGACTGCTGAGTCTCAGTTAGGAAAAGAAAGTGAAGTTTAGAGGAGGAGAGGTGGTGCTCAACAGAGCAAAAGTTAGAGGAAAGGCCACGAATGTTGCAGAAATGAAGATGTGAGTCAGACAGTGGTTCCAGCAGCTCGAGTCATCACTGGGAGAGGGGCGGATGCTGGGGGCATTTATACTCCCCCCATCCGGGGACTCCGAGACTGTTTAGAGATGCCATAATTTTTTTGGATTTTGGAAAAGGAAGTGTAATGTGTATTGTGCATGTAGTTTGGTGTTGATAATTAGAGAAACTTGTATTAGAGAGCTTGCTGGCCTACTCTCTGTGTTACTGAGACACTTAAAAAGTTTAGCAAAGGGGGATGGTCAGGAACTAGTCCTGAGGGCTGATGAAATGGTACCTCCAGCTCTCCCTGTCATCAGCTTTCCATTCACCTTGGGAGTACTGCCCTGCTCGACTGGTGCTACAGTCTGTTCCTCAGACTCTGTGTGTGTGTGTGTGTGTGTGTGTGTGTGTGTGTGTGTGTGTGTGTGTTCCCATTTATCTCATGAGCGGCCAGAGCTATCAATATGAAACCTTCAGGGTATAACGATATGGCCAAAATCTTGGCCGAATTCGAAAATGGGCATTCAGGGTCAGGGTCAAGGTCACCAAAGTGGCTGCCAAAGGTCAACTAGTTTTTATCTCCCACCTTTTGCACTATTATATCTCATGGACAGCTTGAGTTATCAACATGAAACCTTCAGGGTATCAAGATATGGCCAAAATTTAGAAAAATTAGAAAATGGGAACTCGGGGTCAAGGTCAAGGTCACCAAAATGGCCATCAAAGGTCAAGTAGTTTTTATTGTATGCTTTTAGCACAATTATATCTCATGGACGGCTTGATCTATCAGCATGAAACCTTCAGGGTATCAAGATATGGCCAAAATTTTGAACTTGGCCAACAACATATTCTGGCTGGCGATTAGCATTCGGCTCCCGAATGCTTTTCTTTTATTATGTTTGTTTTTCCGACGGTCCCACCACCAGCTGCAATCCAAAAAGTCCACGTGACTTGAAGCCGATTTCGTTTAAAAATTATGAAAGTTACCAAAATAATGTACATATATATATATATATATATATATATATATATATATATATATATATATATATATATATATATATATAAAGTAGACTAATATAAGTGGACAGAGGACGCCTATTGTGGCCACCTGTGATTTTTAGGGGAAATTTTGTTGCGATTTTTAATTAGAACGTTACTGCAGTCAGATGTAACGAGCAATATGTTCCATATATTTGGTTGTGGTTGATTTTGAATATGTTATACTACATAATATTTCGAAACTATTGGTATATGTTTCATTACCTTTGCAATTAGTGTTGAGTTTGGCCAAACGTGAGCATAGATTGAGTGGCCTAATGTGTGTCTTGTGTGTGGATTGCGGGAACAACTTTTGCAGGCAGGTGTACTCGAAGTACATCAAGAGCATTACAGAAAACAAGATGATCAGAGGTTATAGTACAAGTCAAAGAAGTCCAGTGGTAGTACGTAAAAGCCCAAACAGATGAATGGTGAGAAGAAGCAGGATGAATGGATTGCTTGGTACAAATGAAAGGTGGCAGAATCAACAAACATGGAACCCAGCCTAAAAAAGAAAAGGAAAAAAACTCCTAGATACTGTCAACAATATTTCAACCTTCCACGCAACACGGAGAATTAAAGAACTTCATTCTTATCATCACCACCTTTCGGAAACCAAAGCTGATTGACGATGCATAGGAGGTGTTGCAAGAGGTCGTTTATGTATTGACGAATAAAAAGAAGTAGAACAACAACAAGCAGTCCCTGTCGAACAACAACAATGTTTTATGTAATCGAGATGAAATAGAACTCTAATAAGAAATATCAATTTTTCTGTGCTGTAATTTTAATTGTATATTTTACATTACCAGCAGTAACGAAGAAACGTTTCATTTTCTTTTAAATTTTGCATGTCCTTCTATAGGAACATAGAAATAACGGAACAATGTACCTGTTTTATCTGTAGAAATCCCATTTTTAAAGTTTATGTTTATATGTTTTGTATAAATTAACTAAAAGCACCATATTTAGATATATTTAATATATATGTATGCTCATGCATACTTGTATGCATGCGTGTGTGTGTGTGTGTGTGTGTGTGTGTGTGTGTGTGTGTGTGTGAAGAATTTCAGTATTGTAATTATTATTACAGCACCATATTATGGTGCCTCGTGCATCTTGCGGCCCTTGCATCCACATAAAATTAGTTGTTGCTGAAATAATCAAAACGTTGTTCATACCATCATTAGATCAACTATTTCCTATAAAATCATTATGTAGTTTTCAGTTACATACTGTCGTTACAAGTCTAAAACCTCCTAAGCCACAAAGAGTCGATAAAATTTTCTTGTTCCCCTTGTATCCTATAACAGAAGAATGAGAACTTCTACTTCTCTCCAACTACCGTAGAGAACGTGTTACTGATTATTAGTATACAAGTAACAGAAGTGACGACATTAGAAACGATTATATAGTTATAATAATCTGCTTCCCATCTGGCAGTGAAGGCGCCATGCCGAGACGTAATATATTCTTATTTTTCCAATGAGTTCTTTCATTTTTATAAAGAATGACCTGAGTGGGTGTGACATAATCATGATGCTTAACTTAAGCTTTCACATGACGAGCAAAACTGGTGTGTGAAGTTACATTAGAATGAAAGAAGAATGATATAGCTCATCAGATTGTCAGCATGTGACCAGATACAGTTTTCTCTCATCCCCCTGGTGCTGGGCGTGGATTTATTTGTACGGTCCTCTTCTTTTCTGGGGTAGTGATTTATTTTTTTTAATTTATTCCCGTTAGGTTAGAGCTTTTGAAATTCGTTTAGCCAAGTATAAATTTTCATATTTTTGTCCGATTAAGTATAACTGTAAATCGATGCTCCATCCAGCGACTGGTCAAGGTACAGTACATTCTACTATACACAACAAATTGTACAGTACACTACACAGTGTAATATGCAACCAGGTGGAGAACTCAGACTTCTATAGTCCATTATACATTTCAGTAATGATGTCAGCAGTTGGTGGTTTGCCTTCCCTTTTGTTATCTCAGGCTTAATTATTCATTCTTCAGGCTTTCCACCGCCTACTGCTGTCGTACGTGGAGCTCCCAGTGACTCTCATCATGCTTACCTCAGTCATAAACACCATCATCTCCGCCTTCTTCCTCGTCGATATCCCAGGGAGTGCTTTGCTGTACAGAGTTGCTGAGGTCGGGCTCCTTATTACCTCAGTTCTCCCCACCCTTGTCTTCACTAACATCCCAGTCATGCTAACCAGTCAGGTACTACATGATCCCTATTTTTTTTTTTTTTCTTTTGTCTTATGCACGATTATTATCGACGAATGTTTATAAATGAAAAGCCTAATTCTTTCAATATTAAGAAAGCCATATTTTCTAATGTCACCACAAATAACGATCTCAAAAACTAGAATTAATTGCATAAGACGCCTGGTCCGTCACCCTTTCTTTATTTTCTGAACTCTGATATATATTAAATTTGTATGAATAAACTAGTATGTAGTAGGGATCGAAGAAAATGGCTCTGTTGGTTCTGTAACAGAAAATAAACTATTGAAGAATAACTTTAAATATATCGCAAATGAATTATTCTTATGAACTGATATATATCTATATCTATATATCTATCTATCTAATATATATATATATATATATATATATATATATATAAACAATCTCAGACCCTAGAGAGTGTTTCTGCAAATTTCATTACAATTGGTCCACAGGTGTAAGAGGAGTATCTGAATAAACCCATATACAAAGGCCACGGTCCATTATTAATAGTTTATAGATACTAACAGCTGCAAATATAATCATTTCTGTGGTATGACGATATAACCGTAAAAAAAGATTTTTATTTTTTAATGAAGCTGTCAGATTCCAGCCTTTCTGTCTATGGTGATGGATTATGTTAATCTTTATGCTTAAGAATGGAGACTGGAATGCCACGTACACAGAATAAGAAAATGGGCACGTTAGGCTTCGCTTAAAAAAGAGACGCTATGTAACGTGAGCATTTCTTGGCAACACTCCTGGCCCTCCACACGCTTCCTTTCACATAACTGAATTAGTTTCCTTGCGTGTTTATGTAGAATGGTCTGATGTCAAGTGATTGCACAATAATATTTTTAGTTTTAATTTTCCATCTACCTCCTTCGTTGTGTGAAAACAACATTTAATACCTCTGAAGCACCTGTAAATGCAAATATAATTAAATTGAGCCTGCTGTTAATGCATCAGTTTTTCTCTGTTACTACATGCGGCAGTTAAAAGAGGATGTATTTTTTTAGACACCTAGTATAAACAACGAATATCCATTTATATTCTCTGTGATATTTGAAACCACTGACTAGATGATATAACAGCTTAATAGTTCTCACTAATATATATATATATATATATATATATATATATATATATATATATATATATATATATATATATATATATATATGTCAAGTCACGCAAGAAGAGAACGTTAGAAACGTACCAACCCTGTAAAATTAATCGCTGATTGTTTACTTCCCAAGATAAAGAAGCTGAGACTGGCTCTGCAAGCACTACTCCACCACGAAGACGACCCTTACACTAAGGAAGAGGTAAGCAAACAAGAATTGATTCTTGAACATACATCCATTCATTGCTTATCTGAAGTGCTGACACCAGGTGCTACATTTAAGACTGGAGTGGCCAGTTGCCAACTGCTGAGTGGAATTATGTGAGGAAAAAACATTAACCATCCCTGGAATTAAAATCCGTATTGGTCACATCCGTCTGGGGCATATATATAAACCCAATAGACCACAAGGTGCTCACCCGTTGTAAAAGTAACCAGTAAGCATTTTCCTTCCAGCCGACACCGTACCGTTGACATAAATTAGCAGCTCTGGCCACTTAGACTAGAATGTACTCGTATACTTCTGGTGGAGTTCTGCAACTACATCTCGTGGCAGTCGGGAAGCTTCATTGACACACTACACAAAGTGCATGTAACAGTAACCACATTTTAGTCCTGAAGGACAGATTTCGATACTGTGAGCAGGCAGTATACGACAATAAGTTATAAAACTGGTCAATATACCACTGGATTTAAATAGTTAAGACACTATAATTGCCTACAAATTGAATTTGTCTGTGCATCTCAGCTTAACTATTCAGTACAATGACGAATTATATATAAAGATGGGGCCTCATTACGAGACCCTCCCCTCACCAACTGAATGAAAGTCTTCTTATCTCTACTGAGATCGCACTGACAGTAATATATAGCCTATATATATATATATATATATATATATATATATATATATATATATATATATATATATATATATATATATATATATATCCAGTGACAGTTGTTTTTATCAACAGTGTTGTATAGCGCTAATGGACAGTTTGGCAGCAAATAATCATCAGTGCTCGGCAGCTCAGCTAAAGTATTGTGATGTTAAGACACGTGATAGTAGCTGTTAATAACTGTCAGCCACGTGACTTTGCAAATTTACACAAACATAAACTTTCTATCTAACTATCTATCTATTGCCAGACGCCTCAATCCCGTTTGGGGTGGCCACAAACAAATCGCCTCTAAGTCGCCCTGTCCCCAGCCATTTCACTGCCCTGCTCCCAACTGACACCCCCCTCTCTCATATATCTCTCCATCCCATCCCTCCATCTCATCCTCGGCCTCCCCCTCCCTCTTACCCCCTCCACCTCACTCACGTACACTCTCTTCGT
Source organism: Coenobita brevimanus (assembly GCF_032717465.1). Lineage (NCBI taxonomy): Eukaryota > Metazoa > Arthropoda > Malacostraca > Decapoda > Coenobitidae > Coenobita > Coenobita brevimanus. Next base: position 29,787,915 of record NC_137009.1, read on the forward strand.
CAGTCTTTCACCCTCCATCCTCTCCACATGGCCAAACCACCTCAGTGTGTTCCTCATAACGCTTCCTATCACATCCACATCCACACCATTGGATGGATTATTGCCAATAATAAAAAAAAATAAAGCTTAAATCACTTATAGCACCTCAGCTTTGTAATATATATATATATATATATATATATATATATATATATATATATATATATATATATATATATATATATATATATCACACCCGTGGCTCAGTGGGTTAGAGCGCTCCGCTCTGACCGAGGGGTCGGAGGATCGAATCCACCCAAGGGTCACTGGTAGACATCAGGAAGGGCATCCGGTCATAAAATGCTACACGCTCCAGTCCAAGAGTCCTCTACTCAGGGGCAACGCCTTAGCCCTTCGGGGATACCTGGCGTAAAACCAATATATATATATATATATAATTGTCACACTTATCTACCCCCACCAACACACCATTTTACACAAGACTACTTGTTCTCGTGAGTTGAAAAGGCTTTCTCTAAATTCTTCCTCAGCTATTTATTGTTAGTGTTATACTTTACTAGTTCGTTGTATTTTAATGCTCATAATTTGCAGTAATAACAGGCAAGAACAAATAAACTTGCCATACACATAACTAAACTCATATGAAGAGGTACCAAGCACCTTCCGTAACCGACAAGAACACTGCCCATGGAGTCCTACAAGGCCTTCTTCAGCAAATAAATTCCCATGTTTTCTCATGTGTAGATTCTGGAGAGAAAATTACATTATACAGAAACAAAGATGAGTCATGAGCCATGACTTCTTTTCATTCCTGGCTGAAGAGAAGTTATCGCCAGTGTTTGCCAAATAAGTAAATAATTAATAACTAAGTTAAATAAAAGCTGGCTGCCTTATCATTCAGTTTTATTAGTGGTTAGAAATGCTGTTGCAGCTAAATTTCGCGATGGCGATGTTACTGGCGCTGTCACTAAATGCAACAAACCACCAACAGGTTTCCATTCTTTGGTAAACTCTGACTGCAACTTTCTCTCAACCAGGAGGATGACTATAGGCTGGGCGGAAACTATGACCCGTTATGTACGGTATGTAAAAAAAAAAAAAAAAAAAAAAGCAACACTACGTTGTCGCAACCCTCGATCTGATCAAATACATACCCCCACCTACCTGTACACGTAACCAAGCTCATAACGGCCCTCATCCCCTCCCCCTCCAATCTTTTCTTTTAAAGGTGGGAGTATGTATGGAGAACGTCTTGAGGACACATAACTTGGGCCCTTCGGATTTCTTGCACAAGTCTTAATGAAGTCTCCGGATTTTTTTTTTTACTTTTTCATTATTGTCGAAAAACAAAATACTACTTACGACACAGCATTCAACCTATCAAAAAGGCACCAGTTCATTATAAAACACCTAATTATGTATAATTTAATGGTTCTGTAGTGAATACATAACGTATTCACTACAGAGCCATGGAAACTAAATCTCTCCGCCCAGCCAGCCGCTCTGCCACCCAGCTCTATGGACAGACGCCTATTGATCCAAGTGATTACAATACCCTCCTCTGACTTTGTCTGGTGGAGGGTTAAAAAAAAATAATGTAGGGATGGCTATAATAACCTGGACATGCATTGCACATTATTCAGCTTCAGCCAGAAGAATTTATGCAGCTTAGGAGAGACACCTGGTAGTGTGTGTGTGTGTGTGTATTTATCTATCTATCTATCTATCTATATATATATATATATATATATATATATATATATATATATATATATATATATATATATATATATATATGTATACAGACACCTGGTAGTGTGTCTGTGTGTGTGTGTGTGTGTCAGTGTGCGTGTGTGTGTGTGTGTGTGTCTATGTATGTGTGTGTGTGTGTGTGTGTGTGTGTGTGTGTGTGTGTGTGTGTGTGTATCTCTCTATGTATGTATTGTTACATAGCCTATGATTTCATCATCCTTTGTGTAATTTTAACGCACAGTTGCTGCATGTTTGATCACGAGCGTGTTCTGCCTCAGTCCCCCCCTTCTACCGTTATAGTAGAGTAAGTCGTTCTCTCTGTTATACTTTGCGGGATTTTCAGCTCTCTGTCCCCATGGCTTCATTTGCGCGTCCCTCTTACAAGTTGTATCAAGCTCTGCCAGCCCCTATATAATGAGCTCAGTCTCTGCATCATGGCCACTTAGATCTGCTCCTCATTTTGTTCACATCTCTGTCCTCCCCTGTACAGATATTATTATTGTGAGTGCTCAAGAAATCTCCAACCATCTAGCAGCTGTGTGTAATTTGAGTATAACTGTTGTTGCATTTTTTCTTGTACTGTATAGCATAAGTTTAATTTGTAGGCCTAGTGAAGTTTTTATAATTCGTGTGGGGTTCTTTATGTCAGTCATTTTTGATAATAGTTTGTATCTGTAATTATTTATCTGGCATTCACTGAGTATTATCTGGTATCTCATTTTATCAGGGCTGACTTAGATAAATTTATTCTTGCTAATTTCGTGTTAATAGAGGCTATTGCAGTTAACCATATATTTAACCTGTTTTTGCCATTACATTATCCTTATGAGTCCTGAATGTTTTGTTGTTAGTTTGAGCATTAAACTTTAACTTGTAATTTTACCTAACTCTTTTGTTTTGAACCTGGAACTTTACGGGACAGTAGTGATTTTTAGTATTCTCACTTAAAGTGTACATTATCTTTCTCTGTTCCGAAACATAAATTTGGCGACCTCATATCAGGATATTCAGGATATTATCATAAGGATATTGCTTGATATTTTGTGACTGTTACTTATTCATGATGTCTACTATTACTACGCTTGATGAAGCCAAATATTTTTTGTCAAATGTGCAAACAGTGTGTGATATAGAAAACAGAACAAAGAATGAACTTAAGATTGTTGCTCAACAATTGGGATTTGTTGTTCGCTCTCATCAGTCTAAAGATCAAATTGTTGCCATGATTAATGAAAGCTTGTTTAATGTAACTCCTCCAAATGAGCAAACGCAGATTGAATTAGCTAAGTTACAGCTAGCCCTGCAGGAGGCCCGTGCTAGGGAGGTTGAGGCACAAGTTGAAATTGCTAGGATTCAGGCAGACCATGAGTATCGCATGAAACAAGGTGGAACTGGATCATCTAGCTCTGATGATTTTGATGTGGCTAAAAATGTTAAACTTGTCCCTCCTTTTAATGAATCTGATTTAACAAAGTATTTTCAGTTGTTTGAGAGGGTAGCTACAGGTTTTAATTGGCCTAAGGAGTATTGGCCAGTACTCCTTCAAACTGTTCTCACCGGTAAAGCTCAAGTAACTTATGCATCTTTGCCTCAGGATCAGTCTGATAATTATGATGTAGTTAAGAGCTTGATTCTTAAGGCCTATGAGCTTGTTCCTGAAGCTTATAGAGTAAAATTTAGGACAACTTACAAGCAAGATAAGCAATCCCATGTTGAGTATGCAAAAATCAAAGAAGATTTGTTGGAGCAGTGGTTAAATTCTAAGAATGTGGATTCTGATTTTGGTAAATTTAAGCAGATGATTTTGCTGGAGGATTTCAAAAGGTGTATTAGTAAAGATGTAAGCCTATATCTTGATGAGAAAAGAATAGATAATTTGTCTGATGCTGCAGTTTTAGCTGATGAGTATGTTCTCACTCACAAGAGATATTCTAGAGAAAAAGGGAAAGCTGAGAGTAAGTACGTTGCCTCTACTCAGAGTACAGGTAACAGGAAAGAGAATAAAGATAATGTTTCTCAGGAAGTAAATACCAGCTTCACCTCTAGATTTCAGAAAAGTAAATGTACTTATTGTAGTAAGCTTGGTCATACTACGGAGAGATGTTTCAGGAGACAGCGTGATGTGAACAAAAAGGAGTCTTTAAATATTCAGTCAATTGGTCTAGTGTCCACTCTTGAGAGTTCCCAGAATTCTTTAACTGAGTTAACTGAACCTGCTTTGAGGGGTAACTTAAATTCTCATGATGGAGCTCCTCTTTTGAGCAGTAACGTGGGTGACACTCTCAAGAGTTCATGTGCTAATTTCCTGTCTGATGGTTTTGTCAGTCCTCTGGACAGTAATGACAGGAAATCAGTTAAAATATATCGTGATACAGGTGCTTGCCAATCCCTTATGCTGACCAGTGTTCTAGGCTCTAATTTTAATTCCTCTGATGAAACTGTAATCTTACAAGGTGTAGGGAATAATTACTTCTCTGTTCCTCTGTGCAGAGTGAATTTAGAGTCTGGTTTTGTTAATGGTTCTGTTATGGTTGGGTTGGTTGAGACACTCCCAATGTCAGGTGTAACTTTCTTACTTGGAAATGATATTGGTGGAAGTCAAGTGTGTCCAGCTCCTCAGTTGTCTAGTGAGCCAGTGGCTGTGTCCCAGGATTGTGATGTCCCTGATGTGTTCCCTGCATGTGCTGTCACTAGGGCTAAGTCTAAAGTTACTGGTGATTTAGAGGATAATGATGATGATGATGTTATCCTAGCTGACACTTTTCTTGCTAATTTGGACCACTCACCAGATGAGGCAGTACCCCGTAGTGTTGATAATTTGTCTCGTCAAGAGTTGGTTGAGTTGCAGGTTGCTGACCCTGAATTGAAAGGTCTAGCTAACTCTGCTTACAGTGAAGAAGAGTCAGCCGGTGCTTCTACTTGTTATTATGTAAAGTCAGGAGTACTTATGAGGAAGTGGAGACCCCCAACAGCATCAGCCGACTGTGAATGGGAGGTTGTACATCAAGTTGTCATCCCTCGTGTTTGTAGGCAGGATATCATTAGAGTGGCTCATGATTCCAGTTTGGCAGGACACCTTGGAGTGAGGAAGACTTTGGCACGCATTTTGAAACACTTCTACTGGCCAGGTATCTTCAGGGATGTTTCCTGGTATTGTAAGTCTTGTCACACCTGTCAAGTTGTGGGGATGTGTAATCAGACCGAAAAGGTTGCACCTCTAGTTCCCATTCCTCCTTTTGAGGCGCCTTTCACCCGTGTGTTGGTGGATATTGTGGGCCCTCTTCCTAAGACTTCTTCAGGATTTTCTTATGTGTTGACCATGATTGATATGGCTACTCGTTATCCTGAAGCCATTCCACTTAGAAATATCTCAGCAAAGAACGTGGTTAAGAAAATGCTAGGGTTCTTCACAAAGTTTGGTCTGCCCAAGGAGGTACAGTCAGACCGAGGAAGTAATTTCATGTCAAACGTTTTCAAACAGTCTCTGAAAGAGTTGGGCATCACCCAGATCACGTCTTCAGCTTACCATCCCCAGACCCAAGGAGCGTTGGAGAGATATCATCAAACACTCAAATCGATGCTCAAGAAATACTGTTTGGAACATCAGAAAGACTGGGATAAAGGTCTTCCATTCGTTGTGTTTGCTGCAAGAGAATCTCCAAATGAATCACTGGGCTTCTCACCTTTTGAACTACTGTTTGGCCATGAAGTAAGAGGACCCCTTAAGCTACTCAAGGAATGCTGGCTGTCGGAGGAAGATGACGTCAATCTGCTGGAGTATGTGATGAAGTTCAAAGAACGGCTGTCCACTGCTTTACAGCTGGCGAGAGAGAATTTAGGAGCTGCTCAGGAGAAGATGAAGACTTGGTATGACAAGAAGTCCAGGTTACGCCACTTTCAGCCAGGAGATCAGGTTTTGATTCTGCTACCAGTTCATGGGCAACCTCTTCAAGCCAAGTTTAGTGGCCCTTATTTCGTGGAGAAGAAACTCAGTGATGTCAGCTATGTCATCGCCACACCAGATCGTAGAAAGAGCAAGCAACTATGTCACATCAACATGCTAAAGTTATATCACAGGCGGGACGAAAATAATCCTGTCTGCACTGTAGCTGTTCCACCCGAGTCTGCAAGTGAAGCTCTCCCATGCAGTATGAGCCTGAGTGATAGTTTGGGGAAGAATCCTGATATCATGAATGATCTCCAGACTAAGCTTTCTCATCTACCACCCAAGGAAAGGCAGGAGTTTTCGGCATTACTGCAGGAGTACCCGCAAGTGTTCCGTGCCACTCCAGGAAGAACCACTGTGTTGATGCATGATGTCGATGTTGAAGACGCAAAGCCAATTAAATTGCCTCCTTACCGTGTGAACCCAGTGAAAGTTCTTCTCATCCAGAAGGAGCTTGGCTACCTGTTGGACCACAAGATGATTGAGCCCTGTCAGAGCGAGTGGAGTTCTCCTGTCACTCTAGTCCCTAAGCCAGGTGGGTCACAGAGGCTTTGCATCGACTACAGACGTGTTAATCAGATAACTAAAACAGACACTTACCCTCTCCCTCGTGTGGAAGATTGCATAGACAAGATCGGAAAGGCTAGGTACATAAGTAAGTTTGATTTGTTAAAGGGATACTGGCAAGTACCTATGACTGAACGTGCTAGGGAGATCTCATTTTTTGTGACAGTAGGAAAGACCTTTGCGTGGTCTGTAATGCCATATACAGATTGTTTTAGAGTAATAAGAAATTTCCTTTGTAAATTTCTTTTTTCTTTGTGGGGAGGTGTTACATAGCCTATGATTTCATCATCCTTTGTGTAATTTTAACGCACAGTTGCTGCATGTTTGATCACGAGCGTGTTCTGCCTCAGTCCCCCCCTTCTACCGTTATAGTAGAGTAAGTCGTTCTCTCTGTTATACTTTGCGGGATTTTCAGCTCTCTGTCCCCATGGCTTCATTTGCACGTCCCTCTTACAAGTTGTATCAAGCTCTGCCAGCCCCTATATAATGAGCTCAGTCTCTGCATCATGGCCACTTAGATCTGCTCCTCATTTTGTTCACATCTCTGTCCTCCCCTGTACAGATATTATTATTGTGAGTGCTCAAGAAATCTCCAACCATCTAGCAGCTGTGTGTAATTTGAGTATAACTGTTGTTGCATTTTTTCTTGTACTGTATAGCATAAGATTAATTTGTAGGCCTAGTGAAGTTTTTGTAATTCGTGTGGGGTTCTTTATGTCAGTCATTTTTGATAATAGTTTGTATCTGTAATTATTTATCTGGCATTCACTGAGTATTATCTGGTATCTCATTTTATCAGGGCTGACTTAGATAAATTTATTCTTGCTAATTTCGTGTTAATAGAGGCTATTGCAGTTAACCATATATTTAACCTGTTTTTGCCATTACATTATCCTTATGAGTCCTGAATGTTTTGTTGTTAGTTTGAGCATTAAACTTTAACTTGTAATTTTACCTAACTCTTTTGTTTTGAACCTGGAACTTTACGGGACAGTAGTGATTTTTAGCATTCTCACTTAAAGTGTACGTTATCTTTCTCTGTTCCGTAACAGTATATATATATATATATATATATATATATATATATATATATATATATATATATATATATATAGATAGATAGATAGATAGATATAGATATACTGTATATATATATATATATATATATATATATATATAGATATAGCAGCCGTGGCTCAGTGGGTTAGAGCGCTCCGCTCTGACCGAAGGGTCGGAGGATCGAATCCACCCAAGGGTCATTGGTAGACATCAGAAAGGGCATCCGGTCATAAAATGCTACACGCTCCATTCCAAAAGTCCTCTACCCAGAGGCAACGCCTTAGCCCTTCGGGGATACCTGGCGTAAAACCAAATTATTATTTTTTTTATTTATATATATAACTATGTATCTATGTATGCATGTATGTATCTATCTATATCTATTTATCTATCTATCTATATAATATCTATATCTATCTATCTATCTATATTATATCTATCTATCTATCTATATCTATCTATCTATCTATCTATATATATATATATATATATATATATATATATATATATATATATATATATATGTATGTATTACATGTGTGTGTGTGTGTGTGTGTGTGTATGACCGTCACATTCTCACACGTTCACACTCAGTTTTCACAATGGCTCATATTCACGTTCGCACCACACAGCACTGACCTGATGCCAACCAACGATATACGTGTATGATGCATTTTCTTCTTTTATTATACAGAGATGTCATGGTCATATTTATTATCCTTTCGCCATTGGGTCTCATTCTTATGCTGTGTAACATCATAAGAGCCGATACTCGTATATGTATCCATATATAGGCCTACACATATACAGTATACTATATACATATTTAGAGAGAGAGAGAGAGAGAGAGAGAGAGAGACTGCGATCCCAGAAGGAAAGGGCAAAACTTTGGGAAACGACAGATGGGAGAATTTATTCAAAAATACTGCATCAGCATGGGTCCAAATCTCAGCCCGAAGAGATTATAGTTATTCTTGACCTTATGGTCGAAAATGATCTTCATAATTTACCCTTAAGATTATAAGAAATAGTAGCACCGTAATTGCTGACAATTGAACCTATGTTTACTGTATATGACTTTTTTTTTACTTAGAACTTCCATATCTATATTTTTCCATATTTTCAGCCTATTCTCATAGGCCACGTTGTATACAACCATACATTATCCATACATGCACCAATGTTTCGTTTACAAAGGTTCCAAAATGCTTGCAAGCGTTGGCTTTATTCACCTAACGGCGGCTTTCCATGCTGCTCGATCTCTGGCAGTCTTCCTACTCAGTCACTTATCCCTGAGGTTACACTCTATGACCTCATCCCAGGTCATTTTGGTCTGACTTTTGCTACCGTACCTTCAGTGGTCACGCCTCTCACTTTCTGCAACCAGTTGTCATCCCCTGTCCTCGCAAATATGGCCAAATCATCTCAGTCACCCCTCCTTATCACAACACCAATACATTCAAGTCCCATCCTTCTTCTCAACTCGTCAACACGCCTTCCATTCAAGGACGCACTACGCATCCCTCTTATCACTGTCATTCCTCTATTTTGGAGCCAATGAATCTCTTCTTCCTGTAGTGTCCATGTCTCTCAACAACACAATAATACATTCCTAACACATGCCGCATACAAGGATCCCTTAGCACGGAGGGAGAGCCCTTCCAAAGTGCAACAGCTCCAGCTACTCTGTACCCTATCCACAGAGCTAGCACTGGCCCCACCTCCAGCACATAACATGTCCCCCAAATAACAAAACTCCTCCACACATTCAAGAGACTCTCCATCAAGATGAATCCTTTCATGCAGTCAACGTCTATGTGCTCTCCCCGACACGCTGCACACACACCAATTCAGCATTATTTCGCAACCTACCTGTACTAACCATACATCTCGTATGAGCATAATTGACACAGACTGCTCAAGAAGGAGTTATTTCCCTCTGCTTTGACAATAACACCACTTATCCTTTATATCATCCCTTTTGTTTTATCCACATTTACTCACAAAACCTTGTGCCCATTCTGCTTCTGCACTGCGGTGGATGGGGGCACCGTTCATCCACTCACTCAATGTATGGCTTCTCCAGGGTGTCTCTCCATTGAGCAACAAAATGATTTCCTAAGCCAGGAAATCATTAAACTGGCTTGAGTGGTAACCATTCAACCAGCCCGTATGTGTTTCCTTCGTGTCAGCAATTGGGTTGACCGAGGGTTAGTGCCCCTTCCCGTAAAATAACAAACTAAAAAGACAAACGAAATGCCTCAAACCCGAATGGACCTACTGGTGACGATAAGGGACCGGATAGGGGACACGATGAGGATGTCAACATGGAATGTGTGGAGGCGGAAATGATGAGGTGAAATAGAGAGAGAGATTGATCAGCCGTGTGAGGATGGAAAAAAGGACATAACGAGAGTAGATTGTAGCACCAGTCGAACAGGACGTTACTCGCGAAGTGGGTGAAGAGCTGGTAACAGGGAGAGCTGAAATTCCCATTTCACCAGCCCTCAAGAAAGGTCTCCCTTTGCTTAACGTCTTCAGTGCTTTCGTTAACACAGAGAGTAAGCCAGCATACTTTCATAATACCTCTACCTCCAGCTATCAATTTGACACTATATGCAAGTTTGATATCACACCTTGTATTCCCATCCTCTTATACCAATGGCAACTGCAGTATTTTTTAAAAATTTTGGTGGTACCTCGGATTGCCACCATCGGTGGAGTAGGGCTGGCTGTAGAAGGTACTCCTGCTCGCAGTCAAGTGACTCTGTCGACAGTAGTTACTGAAAGCACTAATGCTCATCAGAGGAGAATTGCTGGTTCAGCCTTATATATTACTAACATCCGTGGTCGTAGTACAGGTCTGAATGCTCTTCTTTTTTTCTTCCAGTCTGTATCTCCTCTACCCCTATTCCTCACAGAAACACAAATCTCTTCCTCTAGTGACATATCCCCATTTAGTTTTCCTGGTTACCATCTCCTCTCAAATTTCTGTAACACGACTGGCACCTGTTCAGATCAGAACATGAAGTTGACATTATTTTGAACTTCACTTCAGATAACTTTGGTTACCTATCATACAGACTAACTTACCCAGATATTACCAGATATATCTGTGTGGTTTATCCTTACCCCAATGCTTCCTCCAAACCCATTGTATTTGACTCCACATCCACACAGTTGACCAAATATAACCTCGTCCATAACACTAAACTTATCATTTTGGGTGATTTTAATGCACATACCGAAATGTAGAATGGTTAAAGCATTCAGCCAGGACTGACGATACTGAACTAGAATGCGAGCTCTTTGCTTAAGCATTTAATCTTGTACAATTGGTAAAACAACCAACCAGAATACCAAATAATCCTGACCATGGCACCTGTTATCTTGGACCTACTCTTGACAAATAATCTAAATCAATATAGGAGAGAGATACTATCTCCACTTGGATCCTCCAATCACAGTCTCATGAAAACCCATTAGTTAGCTTCCCCAAACCTCCCCATTCTGAACCAACCAGGGTGACCAGATGGTGTTTTGATAGAACAGACTAGGATGGATTTAGATATTATCTTGATAGTCCATGGCAGTCTTTCTTCCCGACCGTATCAAGTCTACCCAGTTTCACATTAATGACTTAATAAAAGCCGGTTTGGAATTGTTTATACCCAGCCAACAATTTACTAAAAGATCGGACTTCCCAAAATGGTTTGATAGCAATTGTGCCAAAGCAATGACCATAAATGCCTTAGTATACAACTCTCACTTAAAAAAAAAAAAATCTGAATCTCTGTCAATTTAATGTTGTGAGAAACCATTTAAAAGCTGTAATAAATCTCGCTAAATCAAACTTTTTTCATAACCAACCATCGAAAAATTTAAATAATCGTAATGATAAGAGAATATTCTGGTCAACTGTCGTTGGTTTCAATAACAACTTCAACAGATCATCATCCATTCCCCTACTAGAGTCTCCAGATGGAAACATTATAAGTGACACACATGGAAAGATAAACATCCTTTCTAGTACGTTTGCCATAAATACTACCTTAGAGGATGCTAGTTAGAACGTCCCTGTACTAGAACTAGACTCGTCCGAATTACTCCACTTAAGATACAAACGAGATAAGTAAAACCAATCCCAGACAATTTACCAACAAACAAAGCTCCAGGCCCAGATAGACTTCCTCCCTTGGTTTTGAAAAAGTGTTCCCCAGACCTTGCTCTTTTTCTGACTGTTGTTCCTACTGTGCATCCGTACTTTTTCATTCCCTAACTCTTAGGAAGAAGAGAATATCAACCCAATCACGAAAAAAGTAAGTTCCTCTGACCCCCCCTGAATACAGATCAATAATTATCACAACTCTTGGTAAACTGTTTGAAAATGTAATTAATTGGCATATTGTTAAACATCTTTCCATAAACTTAATTAGTGACAGACAGTATGGTTTTCGCCACGAAATATTCACTGTTGACATACTCAATCTCTTGATTCATAAAATCCATTATTCAAGTTGACCAACAGTGAGAAACTCATGCAGTAGCTTTTGACAGTGTGGCACCGCTCTCTGCGATGCAAACTCCCCTGATGTGGCCTTACATCTTTTGTCCCACTGATTTCCTCATGTCTCAGCAACAGAAAGATAAAAGTAGATGATGTATATTCCAATATCCACTCGATTAATGCCGGCGTGTCACAAGGATCAGTCCTGGCTCCAACCCTGTTCCTAATCCATATTACTGATCCCCTATGTATTACCCATAATCCAATTCACTCATATGCAGACGACTCAACATTTCACAGTTCCTACATACTTGAACACCCATTCACAAAGTTTAATCTCTGCAACTCGCAACTCAGTACAGCAATCTTCATAAAACAAGACTTATCTAAGATCACTGAATGGGGACAAAGTGACAATGTCTCATTTAATGCTAGGAAAACCAAATATATACAATTTACTAATAGACAGGTATTGTCTGATTCCTATATTACCTTTAGTGCTACTAATATCCCTTTCTCTGAAAGTATTGAATTTTTTGGTGTTTCACTTAAGAATACCCTCAGCTGGACCTCTCATGTTAAATCAGTTACTAGAACCGTTTCAAAAAAATTTGGACTGTTGTAAAGAATCTGCAACTATTGAACTGACGGGCAGTTAGCAATAATTTACAGGAGTCATGCACGGTCTCTGCTGGAATATTGTTCACCTTTTTGGAGTAGATGTGGAGAGGCTGCACTAAAATAACTGGACAAAACTCACAACAGAGCTGCAAGAATTATTAATATCCCAGCAATTACAAACGAGCTACCTCCCCTACAAGTAAGAAGGAATGTTGCTTCCCTTGCATTATTTTACAGATACATTTATTGTAAATGCTCAGACAAAGTTGGATCCTTTGTGCCACCTCTCCGTGCCTTCCCCCGCCCTACACGGACATCTGGTAGGGCTTATGACTGGACTGTCACACTGCCATACTGCAGAACTTTTACTTTCAAAATTCTTTATTCCCCAAACTGCATCTGTTTGGAACTTGTTCCTGCAGAAAAATTTCCCTCCAAACTTTAACCTACAGTAGTTTAAATCCAGCTGTTACAGATTTACATGAGTAAAGGACATCTGTAATCTGAAATATGGATTATTTTTCTTATTTAATTTGTTTTTCTTCCCTCTGCCCATCTTCTGCAAAAAAAAAAAAAAAAGAAAAGAAAAGAAAATGGAGAGGTGAGAGTGTGAGATAATGGGAGTATGAATTTTGTATATGTGTGGGAGTAGGTGAGAATGAGAGGGCAAAAGCAGGTAAATGTAATGTTGTGTGCAAGAGATGAAAGGAGAATATAAGAGAGTATGGGTCAGTTGATTCGCAGATTGTGTGGGTAAGACTGAAAGTAGGAATTCAAGCATGGGTGATTTTGTGTGTATATGCCCAGACAGAAGACTGTGCAAACAGATTAAAAGATGAGTTCTGAGCAAATGCGGAAGCATGCATAGAAGACTTATAGAGTAGTGAGAGAGTTTTTGATTGGAGATATGAATGGATAAGTAGAGAATATGAAGGTGGATGGAGTAACTGGTGAGTGGGGTGTGCCTGTAGAAGTGGAGAGAGTCAAGCTACAGATGCGGTGCATGAACAGAGGGAAAAAAGGGCAGGAGGAAGCAGTCCATGCAAATAGTGTAGAAGGGTAGCGGGAGGGTGAAAAAAAAATGCAGAATATAGGAGAGAGGTGGAGGAGCGATTGAGTTCATACCATTTGGAGCGGATGCGGAATGTGCAAGGTGAGTGGAAGGTATTCACAGATGAAATCTGAGCAGCATGTGTGGTGGTGTAAAGAGAAGACGAAAAGAGATGCAAAAAACAGAATGGTGGAATGAAGAAGTGAGGTAAGCTGTGCCTCAAAAGAAAAAAGCATTTAGAGAGTGGATGGGAAGCAGAGCTGTGGGCGAACTTGAGAAATGGAATAGAGATTTATGTGCAGAGAAGAGGCGAGAGATGAAAAGATCAGTAAGAAGAGAGTCGATGAGGAGATTGGAAGGACTTTGAGTGTAAGATGGAGGGAATGTAAAAAGAATGTTCTGAAAGGAGTTTGAGTAAGACAGGGTGATAATGAGGGTAGTAGGGGAGTAAAAGATAAAAATGGAAGTTTACTGGTGCAAAGGGGAGAAAAACTGAGCAGATAGAGAGAGTACTTTAAGGATATGTTAAACAAAAAGAATGAAAATAATTCTAGTATAAGTGACTGGTCATTGGCTGGCAGAAGGAGGGAGATGAGAAGGAAGGAAGATATCAGTAGGATGGAAGTAATGGAAGCGATGAACAAAGTCAAAATAGGGAAAGTTCCAGGGGTTGATAGAATGGGTTGTGTAATGCTGAAGCACGGGGGAGACACAGTAGTAGAACGAACATGGAAGATGTGCAGATTGGCCTGGGAGGAAGGTAGAATCCCGAAGGATTGGAAGTCAGGTATAATTATTTCCCTGTACAAAGGAATATAATAAAAAGAAGTGTATGGTAATCATAGGGGCATTTGCCTTCTTAATGTAGCAGGAAAATTATATGGTAGGATGCTTATTGACAGAGTTAGGGAAGAAAAAAGAGAAGAATTAGTTGAAGAACATGGAGGTTTCAGAAAGTTAAGAGGTTGACTAGATCTGATACTCATCCTAAGGTGTTTAATGAATAATGTTGTAGAGAGGGAAAAGTAGCTGTATGCTGCCTTCATGGATCTGGAGAAAGTGTATGACAAAGTGGGCAAAGAAAGAATGTGGAAAATATTTAAAATATATGGAGTAGCTGAGAACCTGCTGAATGCCGTGAAGAGAATGTATGAGGGAACGAGGGCTGCCGGGCGTGTGAAGAGTGAACTGCCTGAATTTTTCTATCTGGATGTTGGACTGAAACAGAGATGTAACATGTCTCCATGGCTGTTCAGTTTATATTTGGATGGAGTTAAATGAGAGATGAAAGGTAGAGCAGTGGGCGCTGGAATGGCACTAATGACAGAAGGCGCCTTTTGGAAACTTCTGGTTTTCCTGTCTACAGGTGATTCTGTTTTCAGTGAAGACGAAGGGGAACTGCAAGGCTTGGTGAATGAGTTTGAGTGTGTAAGAAACGGAATATATAAGTGAATGTAGGGAGGAGTAGAGTTGAGGTCTTCGTGAGAAATTAAGTCGCTGAATGCAGAGTGAGGCTGGATGGTGAGGAAATGGATACAGTGAATGGATTTAAGTACTTCGGCAGTTGGAGGATGATGTGCTTGAAACGGTGCAG
Organism: Coenobita brevimanus; assembly: GCF_032717465.1. Lineage (NCBI taxonomy): Eukaryota > Metazoa > Arthropoda > Malacostraca > Decapoda > Coenobitidae > Coenobita > Coenobita brevimanus. The sequence goes on from NC_137009.1 coordinate 29,803,012, forward strand.
TAGGGAAGAATGGTTGCTGCTTCACTGAAAGCAGTGATAAGCAATAAGGAAGTGAGCATGGAAATAAAGAAGCCACTACATGACAGTATCGTGATCTACACTGTATCGTATGGAAGCGAAGTTTGGACCTTGCTGGAAGGACAGAAGTCAAGAGTGAGAGAGGATGAAATTATTTGAGAGGAGCATCTGGAGTTACATGGAGAGACAGACAGCCAAATGAGGAGGTGAGTGAACATTGTGGTAAGGATGTGGATGTGACAGAAAGCGTTAGGAGAAATATGTAGAGGTGGTTTTGCCATGTGGAGAAAAGACTAACGAGGATAGTGTAAGTGAGTGAGGTGGAGGGGGAAGAGGGATGGGCAAACCGAGGATGAGATGGAGGGATGGAGTAGAGAGATATATGAGAGGGAGGGATGTAAGTTAAGGGGAGTTCAGCGAAATGGCTTGGGACCGGGCGACATGGAGGAGGTTTGTTTGTGGCCACTCCTCACGGGATTAAATCGTTTGTTATCTGTCTATATAAAAGGGTGTTTCATAATGATTGAAACCCATTCAACCAGGCTTTATTTAATAACAAGACATGATAGGCTGATAATTATTGCATTTATTTTAAGCTGAGATGATGACAATCATATATTTCAAACTGATTATGCATAAACTTGAACTAAAAAATTCTCCAGGGGCGCTATGCTCGAAATGACCGCCATCGAGCTGGAGGCATTCCTGAATGTGCTATGCAAAGTTGTTGATAACACGCACACATTCATCCTGGCTGATGGTCTGAATCTTCGCTGTGATGGCTATCTTCAAAGCCGGGATGGCCTGAGGATTGTTCTGATAGATGTTGTTTTTGAGGAAACCCCAGAGGAAAAGGTCTGGGGGGTTGAGATCCTGTGAATGTGGGGACCATTCTGTGTCGGCTTTGCGGCTGATGAGGCGTTCCCCAAAGTGCTCCCTCAACCAGTCCATGGTGATGTTTGCAGTGTGAGGTGGAGCACCGTCCTGCTGAAACCACTGTTCATTTTCAACAACATCACGTTCCTCCAGCTCTCCCCAGAACATCACCATGGACTGGTTGAGGGAGCATTTTGAGGAACGCTTCATCAGCCGCAAAGCCGACAAAGAATGGTCTCCACATTCACAGGATCTCAACCCCCCAGACCTTTTCCCACGGGGTTTCCTCAAAGACAACATCTATCAGAAGAATCCTCAGACCATTCCAGCTTTGAATCCAGCCATCACAGCGAAGATTCAGACCACCAGCCAGAATGAATGTGTGCGTGTTATCAACAACTTTGCATGGCGCATTCAGGAATGCCTCCAGCTCGATGACGGTCATTTGGAGCATAGCGCCCTGGAATTTTTTGGTTCAAGTTTATGCTTAATCAGTTTGAAATATACGATTGTCATCATCTCAGTTTAAAGTAAATGCAATCATTATCAGTCTATCATGTCTGGTTATTAAATAAAGCTGGTTGAATGGGTTTCAATCATTCTGAAACACCCTGTACCTAGACTGCTTCCCCCAAGGAAAAGGAGGTAGCTGAGACAGGACGACACACTCCCAATTTACTCATCCGCTCAAACACATTCATTCGCATCTTAGCCCTAAAGGGAAAAGGGGACAGATCCTCACTGCACCACATTGCAAAAGGGTCAACTGCACAGTGCAATCAGTGACATCTGCAGCAGGGACCGACAGCAGAGCTGGTTTACCCCTGCCACATCATAATAGACCCATCCCCTTACCTGCACCTGACCTGATCAGCTGATGAGACAAAATGCAGGAGAATATCCCTCAGGGCTGCGTCATCATTTATTCATTTACAGTTTCTCTCCATTTATTTCTATCATGCACGTCCACTCTTCCTTGCTCAACAAACATCCCTCTCACATCCAACGTTCTCTTCACACTGTCCATCCATACTATTTGTGGTCTTCCTCTCACCCTTACACCTCTCACATCAGATCTAGTTATCGTTTTAACCAATTGCTCATTATCCATTCTCTCCATATGCCCAAACCATCACAACACCCTCTGCTCAACTCTACCAGCCATCTCCCAAACAACTCCAGTTCTCCTTCGCACTTCATCATTTCTCACTCGATCCATACACATCACTTCACACATACTCCTCAGACACCTCATCTTCATTACATTCAAACCTTTCCTCTCTGCTACACCCATATTCCATGTTTCAGCTCCATACAATGCAGTTGCTACCACAACACTCTCATACAGACTTCTCCTTACATCCGTTCTAAGCAAACGACATCTAAACACTTTTTCATGCCTCCCAGTGTAATGCCTCGGGTTTTTATCCCACTGGTTGACACCAGTGTAACGTCAGATATTTTTATCCCACCGGTTGTTACCAGTGTAATGGTCGTATATTGGATTTCCCACCGTTGTTGGTTCTGTTTAACTTACTCGTTGTTAATACAAATGGTACTCAACTTAGTCTCCCCTCAATGACTGATAAAGTATTCACCTCAGTAAAAACAAAGGGAGGGGGAGTACTTCGACTTTGAAAGATAACGGTTAATTGCTTAACGGATTATTTTGGTAGCGTTTGTAGTTTTGGTCATGTTAGTCGTTCCCAAAGCGGAGGAATCTTGAACTGGAAGGGGAGTGAGTTATGCGTGAGAGGACATAATTCCCTTGGTTGGGTATCAAAATTACATATACTTTACTTTAATAATTCTATACTTGTTCATCAATAGACATTTTTGAATTACATGACCTTTAATCATATGTAAAAGGGTTGTAAATTAAGCCATAGTTTGGGCAAAAGTCATACCATATTGTTTCTGAGGTCATCATACCACACTCTTTATTATCGGTTATTCTTGGGTTCGTCAATAGCCTCAAGACTGGGACATTTATTGGCATGAATTGTCTTTTCGGGCTGGCATAGCCTCGAACCAAAAATAATCACTCTTGTTCTATTTCGTCTGGGCAGTATAAACTCATCACACAATTCATTAATAATTCATAATCACTAATAATTCATAATCACTAATAATTCATAATCACTAATAATTCTTAATCACTAATAATTCATGATCACTAATAATTCTTAATCACTAATAATTTATAATCACAAATAATTCATAATCAATCGGGTTTGTTTAGCCTCGAGGAACAACTCAAAAATCACATTTTTCTTACAACCACTAAGTTCGTTTCAACACTCCCAATATTCCTAACCTATTAATAGAAAAGAAAACGGTTGATGAGTTTGAATTCGCCTTTCCGTTACATGATCACATTAACTTTCAAACTTCTGTACCTTAACGACTATAAAAAAAAGGTTCACCTGATTGATTCATAATACAGTTTCTACTACATTCAGTTTATAAACTATTCATGGGTAGTATAAGTGTGCGTGTACGACAAGTCTATGGACAATATCACATGATGGCCTCGTGCACGCCCCAAAGTCACGGTGTCAGGGAACTGAATCAACGTCTGTTATCCACCATGTCTGGGTAGCGAATGTCTACGTTAAGCTTTTAACAACATTACTTCATATTGTTCACGACAAGTAAGGATTAAACAAGCAAGGGGGGAGAAAGGAGGAATGTGTACAGCTCACCTGAATCAACGTCTGTTATCCACCATGTCTGGGTAGCGAATGTGGCATTGTCGGGCACGTAAGGACGCCACTCCTAGATCAAATGAGACTGTGTTTTTGCGATATGGTGGGTTTTAATTCTCTTCACTATTTATATAGTAGTGTACACATGACGTTAGGACTTTTGATTGAATTGGGGAAAATTTGGGATTCAATCCTTACTACATTTAAATACTGAATTTACTGCCATCCCGCCTTGAGTTTGGGGTAGCTTATGCCATCTAGTGACGGCTAAGGCAAGCAGGACTATTTGATCCTCACATATTACATTATTTTGGTCTTTTTTGCCTATTAATCTTACATATTTGGGTTCTAGCAGCTTCATTAGTAAGCATTTCACAACAATGATACAGAAAGAATTGCATACCCATCACTATTCTGTTCAAGGTTTAAACATGGCGCCCGGCAACGATGCACAAACACGGGGGGACGTTGCCCACATCTGTTATTCGTTACTCTACCAGATGGATGAACTCCCATAGCTCAACACTTACAGTTACACTACCTATGCATAGATACAGAGATGTATACATATAAAAATAAAATTATCCCTACATCGTCATTAACACATGAACTACTACTTAGGACAGAAACCTTATAGACTAGTATTCAGATTACACCCCATCCAACTTAGAAACTACAGCACCTCCAAACATATACATGAATTCTAAATTTGTGGCATTGCACTGCTCCTATGTTCGGAAGACAAATTTTACCCAAATCAATCATCTATGACATGTGCATGGATGGAATGTTGTTACTCCTATAACTGCTATAAACACTTCGAATTGGAACATCTTTCCCCACAATCGGTGGCACCTGTCGGTCCACATTAAACACCTAATGTGTACTTCGGAAGGTCACTTACTCACTTCATTAGGAGGTATGATCACTCCTTACACTTGATGTTATGAGGGAATTTATGCCCCAGTCAGCCTCAGGTTTTGGAGGATAGCTTGTCGCTCATCTGAGCTTGACAGGGTCTCTCGAGAGTGAGATCACCACGGAGGGCGCTTCCTTCCACTATTCCATTCGCATTCACTCGGTTCTTTTGTTTCCAGCATTCCGCCTGCGAGAAGGTGAGTGCTCATTCTGTCTTGAAGACTCCACTACCTCACAAACCGTGCTAACTGTAAGGTGAGGGGATTAATTACTCCCCTCGAAGTAAGGTACTTCCCGGTTCCAACCGGAACTCTTTTCTCTCTTTTTTTTTCTTTTTACACCTTCTCCTCGGGGATGAGTCCACCCGGAACACAACATCAGGCAGTTATGTTTCACAACATTCGTGTCATGCACTTACCTCTACCTTTACTGTTTAACGCTCCTCTATGAGCCTCCGATGGGCATTCCTCACTCGCTGTGGTAATCGCTCATCTTCGGGCTCCAGGGCGAGCTCCTGCTGCAACAGTTCTAAGAGCCATTCCTCGGTACCGTAATATGGTTTTACCTTTTCAGCAGCCCTTTGTATTCTCTTGCCACTAAATACATTTTCAATGATATAAACACTTCCATCTAGCAACACTTCGATCACTTTATACGGGCCGTCCCATTTGGCATTCAGTTTCCTACAGGTACCCGGCTGTATGGTTTCTTTTTTCTCCCACACCAAGCTATTGGCCCCAACCTTCTGCGCTCTCCTCCGCCTGTTGGCCACCTCCCGGTATTGCCTGGTCATCTTCTGGTGGTAAGTGAACCATTGGAACGTATCGGGATCGACTTGACCGATATGGTTGCTGGAGCTCAGGGCTACCGATATGTCCTTAATGTGATAGATTACTACAGTAGGTTTGTGAAATATTATCCCCTCAGAGACAAACATACACAACACATCATACACTGTCTTGGGCAATACTTTACCGACTTTGGGATGCCACGAGGTATCGTCCTGGAGAACGGCGGAGAGTTCACGAGTGGAGAGTTCAAGAAATTCTGCTGCAGGAACCAGGTGGACAAAAGAACCGAGTGAATGCGAATGGAATAGTGGAAGGAAGCGCCCTCCGTGGTGATCTCATTCTCGAGAGACCCTGTCAAGCTCAGATGAGCGACAAGCTATCCTCCAAAACCTGAGGCTGACTGGGGCATAAATTCCCTCATAACATCAAGTGTAAGGAGTGATCATACCTCCTAATGAAGTGAGTAAGTGACCTTCCGAAGTACACATTAGGTGTTTAATGTGGACCGACAGGTGCCACCGATTGTGGGGAAAGATGTTCCAATTCGAAGTGTTTATAGCAGTTATAGGAGTAACAACATTCCATCCATGCACATGTCATAGATGATTGATTTGGGTAAAATTTGTCTTCCGAACATGGGAGCAGTGCAATTCCACAAATTTAGTATTCATGTATATGTTTGGAGGTGCTGTAGTTTCTAAGTTGGATGGGGTGTAATCTGAATACTAGTCTATAAGGTTTCTGTCCTAAGTAGTAGTTCATGTGTTAATGACGATGTAGGGATAACTTTATTTTTATATGTATACATCTCTGTATCTATGCATAGGTAGTGTAACTGTAAGTGTTGAGCTATGGGAGTTCATCCATCTGGTAGAGTAACGAATAACAGATGTGGGCAACGTCCCCCCGTGTTTGTGCATCGTTGCCGGGCGCCATGTTTAAACCTTGAACAGAATAGTGATGGGTATGCAATTCTTTCTGTATCATTGTTGTGAAATGCTTACTAATGAAGCTGCTAGAACCCAAATATGTAAGATTAATAGGCAAAAAAGACCAAAATAATGTAATATGTGAGGATCAAATAGTCCTGCTTGCCTTAGCCGTCACTAGATGGCATAAGCTACCCCAAACTCAAGGCGGGATGGCAGTAAATTCAGTATTTAAATGTAGTAAGGATTGAATCCCAAATTTTCCCCAATTCAATCAAAAGTCCTAACGTCATGTGTACACTACTATATAAATAGTGAAGAGAATTAAAACCCACCATATCGCAAAAACACAGTCTCATTTGATCTAGGAGTGGCGTCCTTACGTGCCCGACAATGCCACATTCGCTACCCAGACATGGTGGATAACAGACGTTGATTCAGGTGAGCTGTACACATTCCTCCTTTCTCCTCCCTTGCTTGTTTAATCCTTACTTGTCGTGAACAATATGAAGTAATGTTGTTAAAAGCTTAACGTAGACATTCGCTACCCAGACATGGTGGATAACAGACGTTGATTCAGTTCCCTGACACCGTGACTTTGGGGCGTGCACGAGGCCATCACGTGATATTGTCCATAGACTTGTCGTACACGCACACTTATACTACCCATGAATAGTTTATAAACTGAATGTAGTAGAAACTGTATTATGAATCAATCAGGTGAACCTTTTTTTTATAGTCGTTAAGGTACAGAAGTTTGAAAGTTAATGTGATCATGTAACGGAAAGGCGAATTCAAACTCATCAACCGTTTTCTTTTCTATTAATAGGTTAGGAATACTGGGAGTGTTGAAGTGAACTTAGTGGTTGTAAGAAAAATGTGATTTTTGAGTTGTTCCTCGAGGCTAAACAAGCCCGAGTGATTATGAATTATTTGTGATTATAAATTATTAGTGATTAAGAATTATTAGTGATCATGAATTATTAGTGATTAAGAATTATTAGTGATTATGAATTATTAGTGATTATGAATTATTAATGAATTGTGTGATGAGTTTATACTGCCCAGACGAAATAGAACAAGAGTGATTATTTTTGGTTCGAGGCTATGCCAGCCCGAAAAGACAATTCATGCCAATAAATGTCCCAGTCTTGAGGCTATTGACGAGCCCAAGAATAACCGATAATAAAGAGTGTGGTATGATGACCTCAGAAATCACTTGAATATTCAAATTGTTTCGCTTGGTAACAATATTGTATGACTTTTGCCCAAACTATGGCTTAATTTACAACCCTTTTATATATGATTAATGGTCATGTAATTCAAAAATGTCATGTTGATTACCAAGTATAGAATTATTAAAGTAAAGTATATGTAATTTTGATACCCAACCAAGGGAATTATGTCCTCTCACGCATAACTCACTCCCCTTCCAGTTCAAGATTCCTCCGCTTTGGGAACGACTAACATGACCAAAACTACAAACGCTACCAAAATAATCCGTTAAGCAATTAACCGTTATCTTTCAAAGTCGAAGTACTCCCCCTCCCTTTGTTTTTACTGAGGTGAATACTTTATCAGTCATTGAGGGGAGACTAAGTTGAGTACCATTTGTATTATCAACGAGTAAGTTAAACAGAACCAACAACGGTGGGAAATCCAATATACGACCATTACACTGGTAACAACCGGTGGGATAAAAATATCTGACGTTACACTGGTGTCAACCAGTGGGATAAAAACCCGAGGCATTACACTGGGAGGCATGAAAAAGTGTTTAGATGTTGTATGCTTAGAATGGATGTAAAGAGAAGGCTGTATGAGAGTGTTGTGGTACCAACTGCATTGTATGGAGCTGAAACATGGAATATGGGTGTAGCAGAGAGGAAAGGTTTGAATGTAATGGAGATGAGGTTTCTGAGGAGTATGTGTGAAGTGATGTGTATGGATCGAGTGAGAAATGATGAAGTGCAAAGGAGAACTGGAGTTGTTTGGGAGATGGCTGGTAGAGTTGAACAGAGGGTGTTGTGATGGTTTGGGCATATGGAGAGAATGGATAATGAGCAATTGGTTAAAACGATAACTAGATCTGATGTGAGAGGTGTAAGGGTGTGAGGAAGACCACAAATAGTATGGATGGACAGTGTGAAGAGAACGTTGGATGTGAGAGGGATGTTTGTTGAGCAAGGAAGAGTGGATGTGCATGATAGAAATAAATGGAGAGAAACTGTAAATGAATAAATGATGACGCAGCCCTGAGGGGATATTCTCCTGCATTTTGTCTCATCAGCTGATCAGGTCAGGTGCAGGTAAGGGGAGGGTCTATTATGATGTGGCAGGGGTAAACCAGCTCTGCTGTCGGTCCCTGCTGCAGATGTCACTGATTGCACTGTGCAGTTGACCCTTTTGCAGTGTGGTGCAGTGAGGATCTGTCCCCTCTCCCCTTTAGGGCTAAGATGCGAATGAATGTGTTTGAGCGGATGAGTAAATTGGGAGTGTGTCGTCCTGTCTCAGCTACCTCCTTTTCCTTGGGGGAAGCAGTCTAGGTACAGGGTGTTTCAGAATGATTGAAACCCATTCAACCAGGTTTATTTAATAACCAGACATGATAGACTGATAATGATTGCATTTATTTTAAACTGAGATGATGACAATCGTATATTTCAAACTGATTAAGCATAAACTTGAACCAAAAAATTCCAGGGCGCTATGCTCCAAATGACCGTCATCGAGCTGGAGGATTCCTGAATGCGCCATGCAAAGTTGTTGATAACACGCACACATTCATCCTGGCTGATGGTCTGAATATTCGCTGTGATGGCTGTCTTCAAAGCTGGGATGGTCTGAGAATTCTTCTGATAGATGTAGTCTTTGAGGAAACCCCGTGGGAAAAGGTCTGGGGGGTTGAGATCCTGTGAATGTGGAGACCATTCTTTGTCGGCTTTGCGGCTGATGAGGCGTTCCTCAAAGTGCTCCCTCAACCAGTCCATGGTGATGTTCTGGGGAGAGCTGGAGGAACGTGATGTTGTTGAAAATGAACAGTGGTTTCAGCAGGACGGTGCTCCACCTCACACTGCAAACATCACCATGGACTGGTTGAGGGAGCACTTTGGGGAACGCCTCATCAGCCGCAAAGCCGACACAGAATGGTCCCCACATTCACAGGATCTCAACCCCCCAGACCTTTTCCTCTGGGGTTTCCTCAAAAACAACATCTATCAGAACAATCCTCAGGCCATCCCGGCTTTGAAGATAGCCATCACAGCGAAGATTCAGACCATCAGCCAGGATGAATGTGTGCGTGTTATCAACAACTTTGCATAGCACATTCAGGAATGCCTCCAGCTCGATGGCGGTCATTTCGAGCATAGCGCCCCTGGAGAATTTTTTAGTTCAAGTTTATGCATAATCAGTTTGAAATATATGATTGTCATCATCTCAGCTTAAAATAAATGCAATAATTATCAGCCTATCATGTCTTGTTATTAAATAAAGCCTGGTTGAATGGGTTTCAATCATTATGAAACACCCTTTTATATAGACAGATAACAAACGATTTAATCCCGTGAGGAGTGGCCACAAACAAACCTCCTCCATGTCGCCCGGTCCCAAGCCATTTCGCTGAACTCCCCTTAACTTACATCCCTCCCTCTCATATATCTCTCTACTCCATCCCTCCATCTCATCCTCGGTTTGCCCATCCCTCTCCCCCCTCCACCTCACTCACTTACACTATCCTCGTTAGTCTTTTCTCCACATGGCAAAACCACCTCTACATATTTCTCCTAACACTTTCTGTCACATCCACATCCTTACCACAATGTTCACTCACCTCCTCATTTGGCTGTCTGTCTCTCCATGTAACTCCAGATGCTCCTCTCAAATAATTTCATCCTCTCTCACTCTTGACTTCTGTCCTTCCAGCAAGGTCCAAACTTCGCTTCCATACGATACAGTGTAGATCACGATACTGTCATGTAGTGGCTTCTTTATTTCCATGCTCACTTCCTTATTGCTTATCACTGCTTTCAGTGAAGCAGCAACCATTCTTCCCTACTGCACCGTTTCAAGCACATCATCCTCCAACTGCCGAAGTACTTAAATCCATTCACTGTATCCATTTCCTCACCATCCAGCCTCACTCTGCATTCAGCGACTTAATTTCTCACGAAGACCTCAACTCTACTCCTCCCTACATTCACTTATATATTTCGCTTCTGACACACTCAAACTCATTCACCAAGCCTTGCAGTTCCCCTTCGTCTTCACTGAAAACAGAATCACCTGTAGACAGGAAAACCAGAAGTTTCCAAAAGCTGCCTTCTGTCATTAGTGCCATTCCAGCGCCCACTGCTCTACCTTTCATCTCTCATTTAACTCCATCCAAATATAAACTGAACAGCCATGGAGACATGTTACATCTCTGTTTCAGTCCAACATCCAGATAGAAAAATTCAGGCAGTTCACTCTTCACACGCCCGGCAGCCCTCGTTCCCTCATACATTCTCTTCACGGCATTCAGCAGGTTCTCAGCTACTCCATATATTTTAAATATTTTCCACATTCTTTCTTTGCCCACTTTGTCATACACTTTCTCCAGATCCATGAAGGCAGCAAACAGCTACTTTTCCCTCTCTACAACATTATTCATTAAACACCTTAGGATGAGTATCAGATCTAGTCAACCTCTTAACTTTCTGAAACCTCCATGTTCTTCAACTAATTCTTCTCTTTTTTTCTTCCCTAACTCTGTCAATAAGCATCCTACCACATAATTTTCCTGCTACATTAAGAAGGCAAATGCCCCTATGATTACCATACACTTCTTTTTATTATATTCCTTTGTACAGGGAAATAATTATACCTGACTTCCAATCCTTCGGGATTCTACCTTCCTCTCAGGCCAATCTGCACATCTTCCATGTCCGTTCTACTACTGTCTCTCCCCCGTGCTTTAGCATTACACAACCCATTCTATCAACCCCTGGAACTTTCCCTATTTTGACTTTGTTCATCGCTTCCATTACTTCCATCCTACTGATATCTTCCTTCCTTCTCATCTCCCTCCTTCTGCCAGCCAATGACCAGTCACTTATATTAGAATTATTTTCACTCTTTATGTTTAACATATCCTTAAAGTACTCTCTCTATCTGCTCAGTTTTTCTCCCCTTTGCACCAGTAAACTTCCATTTTTATCTTTTACTCCCCTACTACCCTCATTATCACCCTGTCTTACTCAACCTCCTTTCAGAACATTTTTTTACATTCCCTCCATCTTACACTCAAAGTCCTTCCAATCTTCTCATCCACTCTCTTCTTACTGATCTTTTCACCTTTCTCCTCTTCTCTGCACATAAATCTCTATTCCATTTCTCAAGTTCGTCCACAGCTCTGCTTCCCATCCACTCTCTAAATGCTTTTTTCTTTTGAGGCACAGCTTACCTCACTTCTTCATTCCACCATTCTGTTTTTTGCATCTCTTTTCGTCTTCTCTTTACACCACCACACATGCTGCTCAGATTTCATCTGTGAATACCTTGCACTCACCTTGCACATTCCGCATCTGCTCCAAATGGTATGAACTCAATCGCTCCTCCACCTCTGTCCTATATTCTGCATTTTTTTTTTTCATCCTCCCGCTACCCTTTTACACTATTTGCATGGACTGCTTCCTCCTGCCCTTTTTTCCCTCTGTTCATCCACCGCATCTGTATCTTGACTCTCTCCACTTCTACAGGCACACCCCGCTCACCAGTTACTCCATCCACCTTCATATTCTCTACTTATCCATTCATATCTCCAATCAAAAACTCTCTCACTACTCTATAAGTCTTATATGCATGCTTCCACATTTGCTCAGAACTCATCTTTTAATCTGCTTGCACAGTCTTCTGTCTGGGCATATACACACAAAATCACCCATGCTTGAATTCCTACTTTCAGTCTTACCCATACAATCTGTGAATCAGCTGACCCATACTCTCTTATATTCTCCTTTCATCTCTTGCACACAACATTACATTTACCTGCTTTTGCCCTATCATTCTCACCTACTCCCACACATATACAAAATTCATACTCCCATTATCTCACACTCTCACCTCCCCATTTTCTTTTCTTTTCTTTTTTTTTTTTTTTTGCAGAAGATGGGCAGAGGGAAGAAAAACAAATTAAATAAGAAAAATAATCCATATTTCAGATTACAGATGTCCTTTACTCATGTAAATCTGTAACAGCTGGATTTAAACTACTGTAGGTTAAAGTTTGGAGGGAAATTTTTCTGCAGGAAGAAGTTCCAAACAGATGCAGTTTGGGGAATAAAGAATTTTGAAAGTAAAAGTTCTGCAGTATGGTAGTGTGACAGTCCAGTCATAAGCCCTACCAGATGTCCGTGTAGGGCGGGGGAAGGCACGGAGAGGTGGCACAAAGGATCCAACTTAGTCTGAGCATTTACAATAAAAGTATCTGTAAAATAATGCAAGGGAAGCAACATTCCTTCTTACTTGTAGGGGAGGTAGCTCATTTGTAATTGCTGGGATATTAATAATTCTTGCAGCTCTGTTGTGAGTTTTGTCCAGTTATTTTAGTGCAGCCTCTCCACATCTACTCCAAAAAGGTGAACAATATTCCAGCAGAGACCGTGCATGACTCCTGTAAATTATTGCTAACTGCCCGTCAGTTCAATAGTTGCAGATTCTTTACAACAGTCCAAATTTTTTTGAAACGGTTCTAGTAACTGATTTAACATGAGAGGTCCAGCTGAGGGTATTCTTAAGTGAAACACCAAAAAATTCAATACTTTCAGAGAAAGGGATATTAGTAGCACTAAAGGTAATATAGGAATCAGACAATACCTGTCTATTAGTAAATTGTATATATTTGGTTTTCCTAGCATTAAATGAGACATTGTCACTTTGTCCCCATTCAGTGATCTTAGATAAGTCTTGTTTTATGAAGATTGCTGTACTGAGTTGCGAGTTGCAGAGATTAAACTTTGTGAATGGGTGTTCAAGTATGTAGGAACTGTGAAATGTTGAGTCGTCTGCATATGAGTGAATTGGATTATGGGTAATACATAGGGGATCAGTAATATGGATTAGGAATAGGGTTGGAGCCAGGACTGATCCTTGTGACACGCCGGCATTAATCGAGTGGATATTGGAATATACATCATCTACTTTTATCTTTCTGTTGCTGAGACATGAGGAAATCAGTGGGACAAAAGATGTAAGGCCACATCAGGGGAGGTTGCATCGCAGAGAGCGGTGCCACACTGTCAAAAGCTACTGCATGAGTTTCTCAGTGTTGGTCAACTTGAATAATGGATTTTATGAATCAAGTGATTGAGTATATCAACAGTGAATATTTCGTGGCGAAAACCATACTGTCTGTCGCTAATTAAGTTTATGGATTCAAGATGTTTAACAATATGCCAATTAATTACATTTTCAAACAGTTTACCAAGAGTTGTGATAATTATTGATCTGTATTCAGGGAGGGTCAGAGGTACTTACTTTTTTCGTGATTGGGTTGATATTCTCTTCTTCCTAAGAGTTAGGGAATGAAAAAGTACGGATGCACAGTAGGAACAACAGTCAGAAAAAGAGCAAGTTCTGGGGAACACTTTTTCAAAACCAAGGGAGGAAGTCTATCTGGGCCTGGAGCTTTGTTTGTTGGTAAATTGTCTGGGATTGGTTTTACTTATCTCGTTTGTATCTTAAGTGGAGTAATTCGGACGAGTCTAGTTCTAGTACAGGGACGTTCTAACTAGCATCCTCTAAGGTAGTATTTATGGCAAACGTACTAGAAAGGATGTTTATCTTTCCATGTGTGTCACTTACAATGTTTCCATCTGGAGACTCTAGTAGGGGAATGGATGATGATCTGTTGAAGTTGTTATTGAAACCAACGACAGTTGACCAGAATATTCTCTTATCATTACGATTATTTAAATTTTTCGATGCTTGGTTATGAAAAAAGTTTGATTTAGCGAGATTTATTACAGCTTTTAAATGGTTTCTCACAACATTAAATTGACTGAGGGATTCAGATTTTTTTTTTAAGTGAGATTTGTATACCAAGGAATTTATGGTCGTTGCTTTGGCACAGTTGCTATCAAACCATTTTGGGGAGTCCGATCTTTTAGTAAATTGTTGGCTGGGTATAAACAATTCCATACCGGCTTTTATTAAGTCATTAATGTGAAACTGGGTAGACTTGATACGGTCGGGAAGAAAGACTGCCATGGACTATCAAGATAATATCTAAATCCATCCTAGTCTGTTCTATCAAAACACCATCTGGTCACCCTGGTTGGTTCAGAATGGGGAGGTTTGGGGAAGCTAACTAATGGGTTTTCATGAGACTGTGATTGGAGGATCCAAGTGGAGATAGTATCTCTCTCCTATATTGATTTAGATTATTTGTCAAGAGTAGGTCCAAGATAACAGGTGCCATGGTCAGGATTATTTGGTATTCTGGTTGGTTGTTTTACCAATTGTACAAGATTAAATGCTTAAGCAAAGAGCTCGCATTCTAGTTCAGTATCGTCAGTCCTGGCTGAATGCTTTAACCATTCTACATTACGGTATGTGCATTAAAATCACCCAAAATGATAAGTTTAGTGTTATGGACGAGGTTATATTTGGTCAACTGTGTGGATGTGGAGTCAAATACAATGGGTTTGGAGGAAGCATTGGGGTAAGGATGAACTACACAGATATATCTGGTAATATCTGGGTAAGTTAGTCTGTATGATAGGTAACCAAAGTTATCTGAAGTGAAGTTCAAAATAATGTCAAGTTCATGTTCTGATCTGAACAGGTGCCAGTCGTATTACAGAAATTTGAGAGGAAGTGGTAACCAGGAAAACTAAATGGGGATATGTCACTAGAGGAAGAGATTTGTGTTTCTGTGAGGAATAGGGGTAGAGGAGATACAGACTGGAAGAAAAAAAGAAGAGCATTCAGACCTGTACTACGACCACGGATGTTAGTAATATATAAGGCTGAACCAGCAATTCTCCTCTGATGAGCATTAGTGCTTTCAGTAACTACTGTCGACAGAGTTACTTGACTGTGAGCAGGAGTACCTTGTACAGCCAGCCCTACTCCACTGATGGTGGCAATCCGAGGTACCGCCAAAATTTTTAAAAAATACTGCAGTTGCCATTGGTATAAGAGGATGGGAATACAAGGTGTGATATCAAACTTGCATATAGTGTCATGTTGATAGCTGGAGGTAGAGATATTATGAAAGTATGCTGGCTTACTCTCTGTGTTAACGAAAGCACTGAAGACGTTAAGCAAAGGGAGATCTTTCTTGAGGGCTGGTGAAATGGGAATTTCAGCTCTCCCTGTTACCAGCTCTTCACCCACTTCGCGAGTAACGTCCTGTTCGACTGGTGCTACAATCTACTCTCATTATGTCCTTTTTTCCATCCGCACACGTCTGATCAATCTCTCTCTCTATTTCACCTCATCATTTCCGCCTCCACACATTCCATGTTGACATCCTCATCGTGTCCCCTATCCGGTCCCTTATCGTCACCAGTAGGTCCATTCGGGTTTGAGGCATTTTGTTTGTCTTTTTAGTTTGTTATTTTACGGGAAGGGGCACTAACCCTCGGTCAACCCAATTGCTGACACGAAGGAAACACATACGGGCTGGTTGAATGGTTACCACTCAAGCCAGTTTAATGATTTCCTGGCTTAGGAAATCATTTTGTTGCTCAATGGAGAGACACCCTGGAGAAGCCATACATTGAGTGAGTGGATGAACGGTGCCCCCATCCACCGCAGTGCAGAAGCAGAATGGGCACAAGGTTTTGTGAGTAAATGTGGATAAAACAAAAGGGATGATATAAAGGATAAGTGGTGTTATTGTCAAAGCAGAGGGAAATAACTCCTTCTTGAGCAGTCTGTGTCAATTATGCTCATACGAGATGTATGGTTAGTACAGGTAGGTTGCGAAATAATGCTGAATTGGTGTGTGTGCAGCGTGTCGGGGAGAGCACATAGACGTTGACTGCATGAAAGGATTCATCTTGATGGAGAGTCTCTTGAATGTGTGGAGGAGTTTTGTTATTTGGGGGACATGTTATGTGCTGGAGGTGGGGCCAGTGCTAGCTCTGTGGATAGGGTACAGAGTAGCTGGAGCTGTTGCACTTTGGAAGGGCTCTCCCTCCGTGCTAAGGGATCCTTGTATGCGGCATGTGTTAGGAATGTATTATTGTGTTGTTGAGAGACATGGACACTAAAGGAAGAAGAGATTCGTTGGCTCCAAAATAGAGGAATGACAATGATAAGAGGGATGCGTAGTGCGTCCTTGAATGGAAGGCGTGTTGACGAGTTGAGAAGAAGGATGGGACTTGAATGTATTGGTGTTGTGATAAGGAGGGGTGACTGAGATGATTTGGCCATATTTGCGAGGACAGGGGATGACAACTGGTTGCAGAAAGTGAGAGGCGTGACCACTGAAGGTACAGTAGCAAAAGTCAGACCAAAAAAAGACCTGGGATGAGGTCATAGAGTGTACATCATCACAGCTACCACCATTACCACCATCATCACAGCTACCACCATTACCACCACCACCACCTCAGCTGCCACCACCAGCATCACCACCTCAGCTGCCACCACCAGCACCACCACCACAGCTGCCACCACACCACCATCACCACAGCTACCACCATTAGTACCACCACCACCACCACCACCACCACAGCTGCCACCACCACCACCACCGCCATCACCACTACCACCATAGCTGCCACCACCAGCACCACAACCAAAGCTGCCACCACATCACCATCACCACAGCTACCACCACAACCATCATCACGGCTACCACCATTAGTACCACCACCACCACCACATCTGCCACCACCATCACCACTACCACCACAGCTGCCACCACCACTACCACCACAGCTGCCACCACCACCACCACCACAGCTGCCACCACCATCACTACCACCACCACCACAGCTGCCACCATCACAGCTGCCACCACCACCACAGCTGCCACAACCATCACTACCACCACCACCACAGCTGCCACCATCACAGCTGCCACCACTAGCACCACAACCACAGCTACCACCACCATCATCACCACAGCTACCACCATTATCACCACCACCACCAGCACCACCACCACCTCAGCTGCCACCACCAGCACCACCACCACCTCAGCTGCCACCACCAGCACCACCACCACCTCAGCTGCCACCACCAGCACCACCACCTCAGCTGCCACCACACCACCACCACCACAGCTACCACCACAACCATCATCACAGCTACCACCATTAGTACCACCACCACCACCACAGCTGCCACCACCACCACCACCACCACAGCTGCCGCCACCACCACCACCACCACCACAGCTGCCACCACCACCACATCTGCCACCACTACCACGACAACCACCACAACAGCTGCCACCACACCACCACCACCACCACAGCTGCCACCACCACAGGTGCCACCACCATCACTACCACCACCACCACAACTGCCACCATTAGCATGACAACCACAGCTACCACCACCACCATCATCACAGCTACCACAATTACCACCACCACCACCACCACCACCACAGCTGCCACCACACCACCACCACCAACAGCTGTCACCACAACCACCACATCTGCCACCACTACCACGACAACCACCACAACCACCACCACAGCTCCCACCACCACCACCACCACAGCTGCCACCAACACCACTTCTATCGCAGCCATGATCAATACCAACATCGTCACAGCTACCACCAGCTCCTGCACCACCATCATCGCCATCATCGTCACAGTTACAACCATTGCCACCACCACTGCCACAACTACCACCACCACCATTACCATCATAACTACCACCACCACCACCACCACCATCGCAACTACCACCACCATCCCCATCGCAGCTACCAGGACCACCATCACACTTACCACCACCATTATCATCATCACAGCTACCACCACCATCACCACATCTGCCACCACTACCACCACCACCGCAGCCACAACAATTTTCTGCTGAATAAAATTGTGTGTTCTTAGCATCAATGAAGTACTAGACTTTGAAGTGTAGATGTACAACCTCCTCCCCCCCCCCTCTCTCTCTCTCTCTTTCTCGTCACCTCTTGAATGTGCACGTATTGTAGCGCCAATGAGGACATTCATTAGAGGCCACAACACTCGTTCAGTAAACAACAGTTGACATGAAATTAAAACTGGAGCAACTTGGACCCAGTTTCAATCATCCTGCCAAGTTTCATTTCAACGTTTTTCCCAGCTTTGTCTGCCCACACACACACACACACACACAGGATTACTGAACGAGTATATAAGATTTAAGGCCGTTGCATAAGATGGGTCAAACAGCTTTCTTGGCACACCTCGCTGCAGTCAGAAAATAACCATCATCATGTCAGCCATTCATAATATGTTACAGGAATGAGCTCAGTTAATATTTTTGCAACAATTTATGAATGTAGTAATTATGTCCACAAGAAGTGCGATACGCTGAAAGTGAGGGCAACAAGTTCGCCTTCCCGGCACCAGTAAGAACACGACCAGTACATACGCACAACCAACGGATGAACTGTGTGTGTGTGTGTGTGTGTGTGTGTGTGTGTGTGTGTGTGTTTCTTTAGTCTATTACCATAGTTATTTAACTACAATGACTAAAAGTTGCACAGAAGTAGACCTCCATCTTGCCCAGATTTTAGGCAGGAGGCGAACCATGAAAGACACCCAGGTAAGCAGGATGACGTGGGATGGTCCATGGGTTCCCATCCAGAGTGGTTTGTTGGGTGGAACGGACCATGACGGTGTTCAGAGTTTAATGCAAACATAATAAGACTTACACTATATACTAGAACCCATACCCAAGAAAGGGCCACTCCTAGGGTGAATAAAATCGTCTGGCAGCCAAGGGCGCAGTCAGGAAAATGAACTGCGGGGGGGGGGGCAAATATTTCCGCTCGTAACTTTGCATCATTGGGTGATTTATTGGCAAAATAAAATGAATAATACTATACAAGGCTACAAGAGTGAACATTAATTCTAATAGATTTTGCGGAAATAATAATAAAAAAAAATAGATTCAACCCAGGTAGAGAAAGCTTCGATAATGTATACCCTACATCAGCATTAATGTCCACAACTATAGACTACATCATGAAATGCACGAACATAAGTATATTTTGATTTTTTATATACACTGTAATTCAGCACAACTATAATTACCCAGTATACCCACGTTACCGCTAGATCTGATTTTTTTTTTTTTTAACCTACTGTAAGCTGCCAAAGTTTTTTTTTTTTTTTTCCAAATATATATAAGATGATCACTAAACAGAAATTGACCTGCCACAGTAGTTCGACAAAACAATATTTATATAACTTCGATAATTTTCTGTTATCGTATTATCGCTGTAGTGCCGAACACTGGTAAAAAGTTTACAATGTGTCCTCCCTGTACTGATCTACGGATCAGAAATTTGGAGTGTAACAAAATGTCTATAACGTAAGCTTACGAATGCCCAAAGAGGAATGGAGACGATAAACAGTAAATGCTATTTTAACTTGGAGACACAGGAAGTGAGGCTCTTGGATAAGAGAGCAAACAAAAGTAGAAGATATCTACATTCCTAAAAAAAAAAAAAAAAAAAAAAAGGAAGTGGTCCTGGGCACGTCATGTATTTAGAAGACGTGATAACAGATGAACTACCAGATCAACAGAGGGAGAGTTAGTGGATTGGATGTGGAAAATGTGTAGATTAGCTGGGGAGGAAGTTAGGATTCCAGAGGATTGCAAGTATGCAATAATTGTCCCCTTATACAAAGGTAAAGGAGAAAGAGAAGTATGTGGTATCATAGGGGTATAGCCTATGTATCTTTATATAGGGAAGGATATTTATTAACAGAGTGAGGGAAATAACAGAGGAATTGGTTGGAGAAGAACAGGGTGGGTTTAGGAAGGGAAAAGGTTGTGTTGATCAGATAATCGTGTTGGGATGTATAGCTTGGACCCGGCAACTTTTGCAAGAAGGATGCAAGCCTAGGGTGAGAGCTGTGGAATAAGTTTTCTGAGAGGAGCGTGTGGAGTTACATGGAAAGACAGACTGACAAATGAGGAAATGAAAGAGCGTAGTGGTGTTGATGTAGGTGTGATTGAAAAGGTTAAGAAGAATACTCTAAGGTGGTTTGGTCATTTGGAGAGGATGGAGAATGGAAGATTGATCTGGAAGGTATATGTGAGTGAGGTGGATGGGAACAGGGAGAGGGGCAGACCAAGGTTGAGATGGAAGGATGGAGTGGAGAGGTATATGAGTGAGGGGTGGGGGTGAGTTGGGAAGAGGGCAGCCGAATGACGGGGGATAGGGTGACATGGAGGCGATTTGTTTGGGGCCACCCCTTACAAGACTGAGGCGTCAGGTATTAGATAGATAGATAGATTTAGCCTACTGAAATTTCCAATGACCTGGAGGTTAGACCATCATATTCCTTAAATGTATCAATGACCAAAGTCATTTCAAAGGCCCCATAAACTGTAAACAGTCAAGCATAACTAACAATCATGACTGACAAGAAAATATCTAAACCTATCTAATACACTGGTCCAATCTATTGTATAAATGATAACATCCACACATGAGGTCCGAGAAATATCAAGCATGAGCACCGATTTGGATAAATTCTTGATATGGAGCCAAAATCAGAGACTAAACAGTAGAACTGACCGTATACGGTAACTGTAGATAAACCCAAGACATAAAAAAGTAATTATATTTACCGCCTAGTCCT